>NC_034409.1:128564143-128864143 GCF_002078875.1 Numida meleagris
TGAGGCATGTAGCAGTGAAGCATGAAGCAGTATTTTCCATCTACTGACATATCAAAAGGTAGCTTATCGGATCATCTTAGCTTGCCATTTTCCCTGCGTCACGGATACATTCTTTGGTCAACTTGTCCCTATTCCTTTGGGGAGGGGGCCTTTCTCGTTACACCTCGTATCCTCGCAACCGCCTATTACAACACTACCCTTTGATGCTCTGCAGGGTGCAAAGACTCACAGTTCTAGGCTGGGTAGAGCATGATAAATTGTTGATACTTGAGGAGTTTGCTTGGAGAAGTATTACACGGATTTCTTCCTCCTCTTTACTAAGAATTGTATAATACTGATGTTGATGGTTTCTTCCTTCTGGTACTTAAGGCCACTTGAGCTCAATATTGTCAATTTTTTTTAACTTTATGGCTTGCATTAAATACAATTTTGTCATATATAGCGTTGTACAAATGTTACAGACTTGGTCCTTGTCCATTTTGTTACCTCAGAAATGGGTTTTGACTCACATCACAGTTTGTGCTATTATCCCTAATTGACAACTGGTGAGTTGTTGATAGTCCCAGGGCAGCTGATATCATCCTATGCCCTCATCTTCCAGGCTTTTCCTGTCACTCCACATCTGTATTCCTTTACACTGCATTATTAGGTTCAGGTCAAAAGCAGTTCACTATACACAGCATCTAGCTATTCCTAGCTATCTAAGAATTGATAACAGTATGCACTAAGCCACCCAATTATGCAAAGGTAAGCAAAACAAAAAACAGGTGTGTCTTCTATTTTTAGTTTTTGATAATAGTTTTTGCACCATCTTTTGTAGCATTTGATACTGATACGATAGTTATTTTTCTTTGCTTCTGTCCATTGTCAGGGACTTAGCTGCCATCCACAGGAATGCATTTTTTGCTGCAGTTACTCATCCTGCGCCCTCTTGTCTGTGGCAACATTTTCTCTAGTTATTTTCTATTAGTAGTCCACATATGTGAAGCTGTGTCATTGCTTTTCGTTACTAATGTACTTTTTCAAAATCCTGACCTTGTAATGCTAAACAGAACAACAAAGGGTAGCATCTGATGAGAGTACTCAGCCTACTGTAGTAAGATATCTCAGGACTATACTTTTAAGTACTCTTCTCCTCTTTGGAAGCCCCCTTCTGGAGATCCTTCCAGCTCCTTACAGCTGTGCATGTAGGGACTGATCTACAGCACTTTTTTTTCCCTGAGTGGTATCAACTACAGCCATGAGTGGGGTCTGGTGGATTTGACCTCATTTAGTGCTCTTTTTCTCCATGCTCCTACCTGGTAACAAAATGATGGACACATTTGTTTAGACATATGTAATTGAGCAAAACAGGATATTCTTTTTCTTTGATCTTAGCAATTCTCTATTTATCATTTTGTGAATAGCAGAAACCCCTCATGCCCACAATATTCGTAACAAGCTCTATCTTTTGGCGCATAGCTTCGAATCATGGCTTACATGGCATGTTACTGAATATAAGAGGAAGTAAATCCATCACTGTGTCCCAACAGCTTAATCAGAGGTACAATTACCTCCATAACCCCTCACAAATTAACCTAAGGATATATGTCAGTCCATCATACACTGAGGTGCAGGTGTAATGTTACATATAAGGACACATTTGATTATACTATTATGCACATATATAGAAATATTTGCATTAAACAACAAAATCAAAGACATATTTCCAGTACTGCTCACTCTATTCATTGAATATCAGTAGTCCTGAATATGAATTAAAATCGCAGAATCATAGAATGGTTTGTGTTGGAAAGGACTGCAAGGATCATCAAGTTCCAACCCCTCTGCCACCAGGCAGTTGCAGGGCTGCCAACCATCTAGTACTAGATCAGATTGTACAGGACCCCATCCAACCCGGCCTTAAACACCTCCAGGGATGGGGCATCCACAACCTCTCTGGGCAACCTGTTCCAGCACCTCACCACCCTCAAATACCCATATTTATGTTTCTACAATTACTTTTTTAAATTTTATCAGCCATCCCCATAAACGCCTATTCTGAAATCATGCTAAGTGCTTATAAACAACAGTTGTTGTCAACTGATAAGCACTGTTTGATCTTTAATTTTAATTTATTTTTTTTTAACAGAATTACTACCTGACAAAGCAACTTGCTGGTCTTTTGAGCAACCTCTTTTCATAGGCTTAGCTTCATATAAATTGTTTCCAGCTGTTCTGTGCTATTTGTAACACCACAGTTTAAAGCTCAGAAGCTGATTTTTAAAGACCCGTGCTTATTTCTCACCTGTTCTATGTGCGATTTTGAACACTGTGTACTCTGATTCTTCCTAGCTGCTATTATATCTCCTAAATCTTTTTGTTTTATCCTTCAGTGTCACTGCAAAGATTGCTCTCTGCCTTCTGTAGTAGGCTGGTGCTTTCCTGAAGACTTGCAATTTAGTCTTATCTTTGAGTTAAACATCCCAGAGTCTTTAAATTTTTTCCCCCAAAACCAAGTTTTCAGACTGTTGATCATATTTCTTTGCCCTGGATTTTCTAATGGTTAAGCATAGTACACCTTCCCTGGTTTACTGGGGATGAAGAGAGCAGAGGCTGCTTTGCAGGGTTTGCTATTCATATACCTGATTCTGTATTTCAGGAAGCCATCAGGCTCAGTTGTGACTTGCTGTGTTTCTCATCTTTCCTGCAGGACTGTTAGGTATCCAGGTGCTTCCCATCCTGGAGCTGTGCAGTTATAACTACTCCTGCCTAAACATAGTACCCTGCACCTGTCTGTCCTGAGCAGCACTCCGTTTTGCCCAGGCCAGCTCTGAGGTGGAACAGTGTTATTCTGGCTTCAATTTTCAGTGCAAATATCTCAAGCACCATTTGAGTTTCCAGATGAGTGAATTATAAATGCACTCTCAGTATTCATATAGAAAGACATTGTTTCAAATTCTGTGCACGTAGAGGGAACATACAGTACCTGCATGTTCACATTGTTAGGGGGAAGCTTATTAAACATTTCAGCTGCTGCTAGGTCAGACAGAATTACTTTTACTAAGGAATACAGATTTTTCTTAATGAGCATTTGAAAGGTCTGCAGATTACACAGTATTTTCTTCCTTTCATTTATTTCCCTTTCACCTACCTTCCTCCCACATATTCTGTACTTCTATTTGATAATATTAGATTGTTTTATATTTTCTAGTTCTTCTGCTTGATTATTTCAAAATAGGATTTTTATTTTTATTTAGCAAGATTGCAATTGCATTCTCTGAGTTATTTACTGTTCCAAATGTGATTTTCCTTACTGGATAAAGTGAATGAGAAAAGAAAAGCACTCAAGCTATTTCTGCTGTACCATTTTCCTAGTTTCTGGCAGAAGACACAAGAGTCTTTTCTATGAAGAGTGCATTATAATTTTTCAAGGTGCATTTTATAATAAAATATCATTTTATTTTTCCTAAAATAAACAAACTGTCACTGTCTTCAACAGGTGCTGTGTCTGCAGAAATGGAATTTAGATTCAGTTTCTCTCTGCGTTGTATTTCCAGAACACCAATTGTTGTTGTGTTGTTGTGAAACAGAGGCACTGAAAGGCAGTAAAAGAAGTAGTTTGTGGAACTATAAATGGGCTTTGCTTTTATTGTAGTAATGAGAAGTTATTTTTTTTAAAATTATCTCTGTCTCTTCTACCTGGCTACCTCCTGTGGCTCAGTAAACTACAAAATAAAGGAACAGAGATACCAGTCTGTAATGCATGCCAGCACTTTCAGTTCTTTGCAAATGGAGGAATCTCTCAAACTGAATCCAAAGCAAATGCAGAGACACTCAAACATATAAAACAATGATATCATTTGCTATCGTGAACATACTTAAAGCAACATTACTTAAAAAAGCTTCAGCCCACTTTGATAGGCAGATTGCCACATAATGTCTGTACAGACTCCGTAGGTCACTTTGACAAACAGTTTGACAGAGGGCATTCAGTCAAGTAGTTACAGCCTGCGCTGACTACCGTGGCCTTCAGGTGTTGGAAAAAGATGTTGTTCTTGTCCAGGTGCAGGATGCTTGAAGTCAAACCATGTCATAAATGGAGATCTTACAGGAAGTCCTCCAAAACTCCTTGAGAGACTCCATCCTTCCTCTCTCCTTCTCTTTGTTTCCATCCTGTACCCATCCTCTGGGAAATGGGTACCTATATCTCTTCTTTGCAATTACTACAAAGATAGCAAATACAAAAAAGGCTGTGCATGTAGACTGCGATAAGCTGTGTACAGCTCAAACTGGCAGCTGACATCTTCAATTCTCCAGGGATCTCTACTTACTGGAGTACTACAGGAGGACATGTTCCTTACCTGCACTCAGCAGGAGGATTGAAACTCGATGATCTTTGAGGTCCTTTTCAACCCAGGCCATTCTATAATTCTACCCATCTATATTCCACCGGAACACAGTCATAAGGCCACTGTTCTCTCACCCCAAGCTGTGTGCATGGAGCTAGTGCATACTGCTAAAGCCCATCATGCAAGAAAATGCTCAGCTCTATCCAGTTCTAGTGCAATTCATTTCTATTTCATTAGCTTTAACGAATAATTATCTCCATATAGCATGTTCAAGTTGATTTTTTTTGGTTGGAGACAGGAGGGTAGAAATAATGCCCATATTTTATCACAGATTGTTCCAGAACTACTGAGAAATTCTTGTTACTTAATCTTCCACTCCCATTTACCTAATGCTGTCTCTTACATCTGTGCAAAATAGTAAAATTCTGCTTTTCAGCTCCTGATCTGCACCTGTCTACTTCCTCTTGTAGTTTCCCTCTAATAGGAATTGCCACCATCTGTATTTAAGGAAGAGTTGGGCCCACTGTATTTTACTGAAATTTGAAGGACACAAAAAAGAGTTGAAATTAACCAGTGCATGTCTGTACTGCATTCTTTGTTTTTAGAGAAAATAACTATTTAATTTGAATGGATAGATTGACTTTGCTGTGAGGAAAGGTAGAAAGTATCAATGATGATTGCAAAAGGTATGGTAGGTGTCAGGAATTTTGGTGGATTAGAGAAAAGCTGTGGATGTAGTCTACCTGGACTTTAGTAAAGTCTTCTACTCTGTCTCCCACAGTATTCTCTCTTTTACTGCAGTGCAAACATCCAGCTTTCCTCTTGATACAGCTGAACCAGACCTTTTCTACTACTTGACATCCCTCTGCCTGCAAGTGATTTAGGGTGGATTGACCCTATCTGTGCCAAATTTCATTACCAATAAGGCAAAGGTTTGTTTTTGGAGCCTGCCTGCCTTGAATGGAGAAATGTCAAGTTGACTTCAAAGTTTCTTATGACACTCATGAGAGGGACCACATGGGTATTCCCACCCTGTTCTCTTTTGTGGTGGCTTTAGCTCTTCTCCTCTCTTGCAGTGTAATGTTCATGCACGAGATACTTTTGACCAAAAACTAATTGTATCACTGTGAGAAAGTAGGGACCAGATCTGCTCAGCTTGCTGCATGGTAATATTTCAGTCTCTGGTGGTGAGAAAAGCTGGCTGTGAGACTTGGATTTTGGATCCAATGAGGCACCAAGATCGGATTTTACTGACTTGGCACTTGGAAAAATTAAAATAAAAATTAACATTTACAGCTTCATGAACAGGCAGAAACTTCGGTCTCTTTATTTTTTTTTGGAATTTACATGAGGTTAAAATGGAATACAGCTTAATCTTGATTTTAAGCTCTTGGATGGTTTTGGATCTTTTTATTTCTTTAACCTAACAGAGGACCAAATCCTGTTGTTTTTGGGGACTGTTGTAGACAGCTCACTTTATTCATCTACATGCTCTGTAGCAGGGACCTATTCTCCCTAAGTCACACTTGAAATTTGATTTTAAGTTTGAGATTTAAAGTTTTTTTGACAGCAGAGATTGTTATTCTTTCCTTCTTACTTGTTCTGCAGTTTTTCGAATTCATCACTTTTCAACAGTGACTATGTGAAATAGCACCAGGTATCTGAAAGAGTCACAACAAAGGCAGAAATGACTTGAAGAGGTGGGATGCTTTGTTTCCATGCCATTAAAAAACCTCAAATTATGTATCTTGGTTTTACTCATTAGAGAAAAAAACCTGCTACTTAAGAAAAAGTAGAGAAAAAGAAAGGCAGAAAAAAGAACATCATCCCAAGGAGAAAGTAAAAGGAAGAACTCTATTTCTTGTTTGAAGTCTCATTCTACTGTTCACGATAAGTGTTTGGGAGGAATCAAACAGCTCCAGAAAGAATTTTAGCTGTGCAGTGGATATTGCCAGGACAGAAGATTCATGAATTATGTTCTTTGCCTGATTGCACATTTCATTTGCATTTTCTCTCAGTCAGTTACCAAAATGTGTCTTAACATGCGAGGATGTATAGAGAGATCCTGCCTGGAGAGAGTCTCTTGTACTGTTTAAAGCTGGTCTCAGTCCTGCTTCAAAAAGCTTTTCGCTTCCTGAGTTTGTCTTCTAGTGCATGTTGCCCTTGAGTCTTCAGTGTCCTGGGGCTGCAGCCAGCCTTTCAGAGGGCTGAAGAGTCCTTCCGTCTATCTTGTAGCAACCATATCCTGGGCTGCACCAAAAGAAGTGTGGTCAGCGGGTCAAGGGAGGTGATCCTGCCCGTCTACTCTGTGCTGATGAGACCTCACCTGGAGTACTGCATCCAGATGTGGAGTCCTCAGTACAGGAGAGACATGGATAATACGTCTCTTGGAGTGCATCCAGGGAAGGGCCACAAATATGATCTAAGGGTTGGCACACCTCTCCTACAAGGACAGGCTGAGAGAGCTGGGGCCGATCAGCCTGAAGAAGAGAAGGCTCCAAGGAGATCTGATATCAGCCTTTCAATATCTAAAGAGGTGGTATAGAGGGAAGGAGAGGGAAGGGGGGGTAAAGAGGGAAGGAGACAGATTCTTTAGCAGGGTCTGTTGTGACAGGACAAGAGGAAATGGTTTCAAACTAAAAGAGGAGAGATTTAGATTGGACATAAGGAAGAAGTTTTTTACAATAAAAGTGGTGAAGCACTGACACAGGTTGTCCAGAGACGTGGTTGGTGCCCTGTCCCTGAAGACATTCAAGGGCAGGCTGGATGGGGCTCTGACCGACCTGATGTAGCTGTAGGTGTCCCTGTTCATTGTAGGGGAGTTGAACCAGGTGACCTTAAATAGTCCCTTTCAACTCAAAAAATTATATGAATCTATGATTATGTTTGAACTTCACCTGTTACAGCATCAAAGTATGACAAAAACCTTTAACTGAAAAATGCAATACTGTAACTTTTACATTGCTAGTACATAGCAAGTGAATTGTGAAGCATTGTTCTCTCTTTTCCTGATGTTCTCTCTTTTGATAACACAGGCTGGATTGCCATTTTGGGAGCCATTTGGCTGCTAGTGCTAGCAGACATCCATGACTTTGAGATGATATTAAGCCGTGTGGAATGGGCAACCCTTCTTTTCTTTGCAGCATTATTTGTTCTCATGGAGGTAAGATTTTGTGATTTCTAAAGCCTGAGCAGTTAGAACCAACTTAAAATGTGAGTTATGAGAGCATATGTGTTGCAGGGCAGAAGCATCCTGCAGATTCGGTCCCACAGGCACAGTGAAGATTGAATGCAGTCACAGTTGTATAGAGTGAAATGGTGGACTGGTGGAAGCTGGTCTTGTCTGAGTAATTTTTCACTGCGTGCTTGGTCCCACTTTTGTTCTGCTGCATTTGCTGTGTACGTTCAATACAGTCATTTCCAATAACTTGAATTTTTGTTCCCGGTATGTCTGTGGTCCCTGTGTTCAGATAGTTTATATATATTTTGTGTTTACTCTGAAATTATTTAGACAAGCAACAGGAAAAATAAAAGAACATAAGCCATAGTTGAAAACTGCTTCTAATACTGTCTGCTACAAGCAGGCTTTCAGTTGGCTTGACAGGGCAAAATCACTGAATTTCAGTTTGCAATTGTAATTGAAAAAGATGTTCAGTACTCGAGATACCTGGATATCTTACTGTGTAGTTTCTTTGTGTCTGTCCGTTTCTGATGGTCTGCTTGATCCAGTCACATTTTATCCTGTTTTTTGCTATTTGATGCTTTTGTATAGATTGAATGGATTTCTTTTTACCTCGTATACTTGGAGAAATCTTTGTATGAACACTCACATTTACATTTGCATCTCAATAAGGTGTCTGTGCATTCCCTAGAATGTTTTGTATTTTTTATTTGTTATTTGTTCCATTTAGTGATGTTGTCATGTTTTACAAAGATGGCTGATAAAACTCCCCTGACCACTGGCACTGCCATGGGTAGTGAAATGTCTGTATAAACAGTCTGGGCAAAGCCTGGAATAAAACATACAACATCCCCACTACGCCCCCCAATAATTGCAAAGAACCCAAGAATTTGTAAACTGGGATCTATAAAAACAGGGGGAAAAAAAACCACATTAAATTTGAATTAAATACAAGCAGCGAATAATTCAGCTAACTCTAATTAATTCCAAACTGGAAGTTAAAGTCTGGTAACCTCTGAGAAGATGAAAAGAAACTCTGATTATCATTAAGAAGCTTGTTTGAGATCTAGGACGTCTAAAACTCATCAGGAAATGTTGATTTACTGCACACCCATTAGGACAGGCAATTCAGTTCTTTATGTTATCAGGTTCTATGTATCCTTCTGTTTTCTGTCTCTCATACTGAAGCCATTTTTACTTTGTTTACTGCTGCTGTAACAGTGTATTAGTTACATTCCCTGATGTATTTATTGTTTTAACTGGAATTGAACAGTGTTGATTTGAGCACTGTGTGACTGTACAATAACATAGTAAAGCACAAAGGAACTTACTTGCCATTTGCTGCCAGACTTCAGATATGACTGTTATAATTCACTGAACTTCACTTTTATGGTTTCTCAGTTCACCAGTGAATAGTTTGCTAATGAAAGATGTTTTTTTCTTGGCTCTGTAGAGTAACAGCAATTTAAGGTCACAAAGGAAACTTTTACAGATAGTCATTTATATCCCACGAATGAATAAGGAAAATACTCAGAAAAATAAGAAAAATGAATAAGTATCATCCCTTTTGCTTCAGATTAGCAGGAGTTGACACTCTTTGCCAAGGCATTTTTCTTTTCTTACGATTAACAATGTCAAGAAAAGAAGTCAAAGTAAATATATGCACTGAAGTATAGGGAATTGTTCTATGGTTCAGGCTCTCTGTACTTGTCAGTTCGTATTCTTGGTGATCCTTCACCTTGGACTGTTCCCACTCTCAAACTATTTCTTACTGCTAGAAATGTTCCCTTTACTATTAGAAAGTACATTAAAAAACCTGTGTGGGATCTAGGCTGCAAGACACTTTGGAAAATGTAACTTAAGTTTCATAGACACGGGAGCTCGTGGAGGCTCTGCCTTTGGGTGCTTGGCAGTCCAGTCTGGTAGATGTTTTGCAATGAAAAAGATATATATCCTTTGAATCTCTTTTGTTTTCATCAATTTCCTCAGGTAATTTGTCTCTACAACTGTCTTTTTAGCACTTGTTCACAACTGGCTGTTGCAGACTATAAAATCTTTTTGCTTCTTTCTGTGACAAACATTCCCATGCCTCTCAGGGTACATAGTTTTGTTCAGTTTTATTGTCAAAAATGGTCACATTACCTTCAGTCCCTTCAGGCAGAGTTTATTTACATCAGTCATCATGACATAAGAGTGATTCATGCAAATTTTTCTGCGTAAACTTTGATCTAAAATGTTACATGATGTTTTCTGCACTGAGGCTCTAATTTTTAGCTGTCACTCGGGAGCTTGTTTGCTGGAAGGCACCAATTAGTGCAGTAATACCTCTTCCTCTCAGAGTGCACAGGAAGATCCTGGAGACCCCGTGTACAGTTTATATCCTTGGGAATCTGGTGGCAGGGTGCTAATTGCTGCCTTTCAGCTATGTGCTTGCAGGCAATTAGCCTGGATATTATAGATGTCTTAAAGTTGTTTGTGTGATTAGTGCCGTCATATCTCTAATGTGATGGGCTACCTGCAGACTGACTCTTGCAGGAGTGATGTGCACGTCCTTCCCTCGCTTCCCTCTTTCCTGAATGTCTCTTTTGTAGTGCCATGTCTGGATTCCAAAAGAAATATTGAGTGCTATATTTCCAAAAGAAATATATTGTGTTGATAGATAGTTAAATAGTAAGGCAGCAATGTTAACCAGATGTAACTCCGAGCTCTGCTTGCTGACAACTATGTGTTAAGAAGATTGTTTTTAAGTCTGAACACAAAGCACTCATAGAAAATATATGACAGCTCATTCTTGTTATTTCTTTTTCATACATTTTAAAAATGACTTTGATAAACATTGAGTTAATGAGCTCATATAGCAACCCCAATAGCATCAAATCAGTGCAGTAACTTAAAATTATAAAAAAGGTGTTTGTTAAAAAACTTTATCCTGAAAACTTAAAGCAATGAAAAAATATCATTATTTTTAGTGTAAGGTGAATGCATGCGTAATTAAAAGCCATATCACTTGTTTTCTCTATGCTGCATGTTTAAATGTAGATATACCTTTTCCTGTGCAATGCATTGTTAAAAATTCATGCAATCTCTGCACCAGCATCGCACTCTACCCTTGTTTTTCAATGGGAGAGTGTTCCCTTGGATCTTCTCAGTGAGATGTCCTGTCTTGTATGCAATAAAGCTTCTTTGCCTTTACCTCTAATTCTCCCACTCTCGTGGCAAGCGGAAAACTACCAGCCTGCCCATGCTGCTCCTGCAGCAGGTGGGTGCTGGTGCCCTGTGCTACTGGGCACAGGAGCACCAAATAGCTGCACACTGCTGCCCAGCTGCGATGCAGGTGCAGGAATTGCTGGTCTGGGTGACAGCTCTGCTGTCACTCTGATGTTACTGTGTCTTACACTGCACCACTCGGTACCAGTTAGGACCTTCATCCATCTCTGTCATGGGATTTGACAGCATGCAAGTTCAATGATTTTTATTTATTTATTCATTTTTCCCAGTGGTGCCTCCGAAGGGCTCTGTCTGACTGCCTGTTGTGCTTGGCATCATGTCATGTGAATGCTGACCTCTGCAGCTCTGTGTGGCAGTGCTCTCAGTCAGCAGAATGTCTCAGCTAACTGATTTTCTGTCGTGGCAGGAAAACAGAAAGCAAGTCAGCCACCTAGGTCCAGCCTGAATAAAAAATAATGTGATTTTCTTTCCTGAAAAGCAGAAAAGTCAAAAGATAGATGTATCCCATTCAACCTGAAAATAGTGCTTCATTCTGCACACTTGTAAGAAAATACGACCAAAGTAAATTGAAGGCTCTCTCTCATGAGTTAAATTTTCCCTTTTACTTTATGTTTTGAAGGAATAGATCATTCTCCTGAGGTATGAGGACTCAGTTTGTGTTCTCCTGCTTGCCCAAGGAGAGACCAAAGCCATAGCCATTGTACTGGAGTCTTTTCATGCATGATAGTAACCAGGGCTGCATGACATACTATACAAGTTTTCTGTGCTAATGGGAATTGCTCCCCCAGGGAGGACAGAGCATGCTGGAGCAGGCTGTCCTCTGGCCCCATGGTTACAGGGACAGCTTCCTCAGGTTGGGTGCCATCACTGAGCTGTTTTTTCTAAGTGCTGCTGTCTGTCTGCCAATTTCCATCCACTCAAGGTTCCTTGCTTGGTTTCAGCAGATGGGTGGCATTGTTTTTTTTACTGGTCGGTTGCAGCTCTTTAATGGAAAAATATGTTTTGCTTTCTCTTTTCACCTGAGCACAAGATGCCCGATTCCATCTGACCTTTTAAACACAATACATTGCTGTCTATATTGTGGTTACAATTATGTCCAAGGTTTTGGGGCTGTTGGATAAAAAATCAGTTATCCTCAGAAAACATGTTCAGTGAAGAATGTAATCTTTACATTTCATCTGTTCTCTAATGCCTGCGCCCCATGCTCTTTAAGCAATCTCTGCTCTTTCCGGTGCAACCCACTTCTACAAACATAGCTACAATTTCTGTCGTGTCTGTTCCTTCCACAAACTGTGAAGTTGCTGTAAAAGCTACATGAGTTGAGTACCAACATCTTGTGGATGAAAATGGCTTGTGTTTGCATAAGTACACTGGAAAAATGTAACTGCATTAGATACCTCACCAGTTGGTATCACTGTCTTTTTTTAGGCTTTGGCTCATCTGCATTTAATAGATTACATAGGAGAACAGACAGCTTTGCTAATAAAGGTATGTTTGAAATATTTGCTGTAGTTTTTCAGGTAAGGAAAATAGCTTTACTCCAATAGGATAATACTGAATGATACTTTCACTTTGAATTTTGTATTAAGGATTGTAGTCTTACATCACCAATATCTGGAAGGCATGTTGTACTTTGGGGTGTGTATGTCTACCCACTGCTAGAACAGATGTCACTGTAAATGAAAAAGCAAAACCTTTTCTGTAGATTAATAACAAAAAATGCTGAGATGCAAACAAATATAAACAGTGAAAGAAGAAAATTGATAGTTGTGCTGTTGTTTTTTTCTTTTTTTGTCTGAAATATGAGTATCAGAAATATCAGTCATTTTATTTCTATTTGTTTTAATTTCCTTGGAAAAAGATTAGTAATTCTGTTACTAAATGTCAGGTTCTTTTCTTTAAAATGCTTATCCTATCTCAGAGCCTGAAGGAATAATAGATGATGAGTTAAAACTGTGAACAGCTGTGTGATTGTGCCATTAGGGAGACAGAGCAATACTGATCTCACAAATTTGTAAATTAACCTATTTCAATTCCAGGCGGTTCCTGAGGACCAGCGCTTGGCAGTGGCCATCATTTTAGTGCTCTGGGTATCTGCTTTGGCCTCATCTGTGATTGACAACATCCCGTTTACAGCTACAATGGTAGGAGTCTTTGCAGGTTTGATGTTTCCTCCTCCTGGTGCTGAGAAGGAAGCTAAGCTTGCTGGTTATGATGTGCTATGTTGTAATTTTCTTTATTCCCTGGGATTTCATCATTATTACAAGCTCATTCACACTGTTTAGGCGTCTGCCTGGCCGTTGCTACTAGCAGTTTTAGGTGGCTGTGGAACTAGGTGCACTCTTTTAGTTGCATTTCTGCGCTTTCCCTTCTACCCTGCTATATCAAAATACATAGCTGAAAAGTAAAATTGTGTTTTTGATGGAAACTTTCATTATCCGTCCACTTCTGTCAATGTTTTCCCTCTAACTGCTGTGTAGTTACACTGATGTTTTCTAATACTTGTACTTTCTGTTACTAACTTATGTAATTAGTTCATAAAACAGCAAATCATATTAAACATAAAAAATGTTTTTTAGCAGCTGAGTCTTAATATCAGAAAAGTATCAAGTCAATATTGTAACACATCTGGGCATGATCAGATAGAATTATTCAATTGAGATCTCTGTTTAAAGTGCAATAATTCCTTCATTACACCATAGGAATTATTAATTGTACAGCATATTCTCAGCTAACGAGAATTTTTCTGTGCCTGTTTTCTTCCATTGTCGTCGTGTGTCCATGTACACACTTAGCTTGAGTCAAGGTTTAAGACACTTCATACAGGGCATAGTACAGTTTGGATAGATTTGCAACTGCTCTGTAATTATTTGCTACTATGGTATTTTGGTTTTATTACTGTGGTGTTTCCTGTGGAACTATACTGATTTAACAACAACAGGCTGCAAGCAGTAGGTATGAAGAGGAACACTGGTGCAGGATGAGTCACCTCCAAGCCAATACTTAAGGACTATTAAACAATAATGCAGAAATCTTAGCTTAAAAAGTTTTGCCTCATATCCAGCTAGTCTGTTAAAATTGGTTTGGAGTAGTAAAAAGAACCAAACAGCTGCATACACATAGACCAAAAAGTCTTTTACATATTTTGAAAGGAAAGAAAGGAAACTTCTTTTAAAGGGAGTATGAGTATACTAAAAATTCCTAAATTGTAGAAATCAGATTAGCTTATTATTTGAAGTATCTTATGCTTGTACATCTTACCTCACCTTTTCAGTGCAACAGTGCAAAATTGGTCGGTTATTCTTTGCTATAGACAATAGACAATAGTAAATATGGCGCAACATCACTATCAAAAATGTCAGTATCATATGGAATTCATATATAGATGCAGTTAAACTGGATTCTCTGCAAAGATCTCAGAACTGAGCAAGAATTTTAAGCTACAAAGGATGCTTTAGAAAGTTATTTACTTACTTGAAACAATGCACTGAGTTTCTGAAGTGAATTAGGTCATCATAAGTTGTTTACTCTTACTGTTCCTATCTTGGTAAAACTGTATTGAACTAAAATAAAGCAGTGGACCTACGCAAAGACAAAACAGTATTCAGAGCATATCCCCTTTGTTTGTTTCACTTAACTTGTCATGAATGCAAAGGTCACAAACTGCTCCAGAAAAAGATGAAGAGATTGAAACTTGGTTGCTGTACTGTGTTCCCAAGACTTTTCCATTCTTTTCAAGCACTGGAAAGTGAAGATTCAGCTTTCTAATTAAACATATTTGTTTGAATGACTGTTTATTACACTTAATTGCATAAATATGTCTAACAATTGTGATAGCTGTCCACACATGATAGGAAAATCAATCTTTTTTTTTAGTATGAATAAATTCTACTGTAGCAAATTTGGAGTTAGTCATATCCCTTGTGGGAAACTGTATGAACTCTGTATGCAAAGGACTGCTGCCAGTGACAAATTTAATGTATATAAATGTATCTGGGAGCTGCATAAAGCAACCCACAACATGTTCTGCGCATAAAAAATTAATAAACCAGAAGCTTAGCTATTAAGTCTTAAGCGTTTTAATTCTAGAATGGCAAGGTTTTTTTTTTCATGTTGCATGTCTAGCCTTCTTTGTCTGAATAACAAATGTGGTGAATCATGTACTGATACTCTGTGTCATTCTGTTAACCCTCTGATTTTTTCTTCCTTTTTGAAAAGGCTAAACTCACAGTGACATTCCTTAACAGGAAGATTCATTTATTTTTAAGGTCTGTATTTTCCTAGTATTGTCATTTAAATAGCCACAGATTTCTGCCCTTAGAATGTTAGGTGACATGATTTTATTACCAGCACGCTCTTTAATTTAATTGACATGTTTTATCAGCTACATATGCTGGAGCCATCTGTTTATATTTTTCTTTTATTACCAGAACTAAAAATATAGCCATAGAAAATCCTTGTTTTAGCTGAGCTTAAATACTGTCTCCTCAGTACAGTGTAACGAGCCATTTCAATTAACCACCTGGCTGGCAAGATGACTTGATCTCTGACAGGTCTTTGTTAGAAACCAGATAATTTTTGGACAACTATTTATTGCCTCTAAAACTATCAGATTTTTTTCATTTGCATTACTGAAAATTTCATCAGTATCTCATATTCTTAGTGCCTCTTTTATTTTTGGATCTTCTTTCCTTTTGCCCTGCTGAAGTTTTCTATGTATGTTCTGCATTTCAGTGCTCAATAAATGTGTAAGACTGAACACTAGCAGACTGTAGACAGACCAATCATCAACAACTTGAGAAACTAGAAATAGCTTTTTTTTCTATTAATGCACATACTCTGCAATTTCAACAGAAGACGTCTCTAACACATTTAGTTCTTAGCAAAATGTGTGCTGTGAAACTTCAAGTTGTAGAACAGCAATGAATCCTTAAAATAAAGATGTATATTGCTGTTTCACCATCATGTTGCGTAAGTAGACAAGATGGGCAATATAACTTGATGCCTTCTACTATGCTGCATAAGTATGGCATAAACATGAATGAATGGCTGAGTTACACATTTTGCATGATGGTAGTTTGAGATTACTTGTACAAAGATTAAATTTGAGAGGGATAAAATTGAGCCCTCTCAGAAGTAGCTTATGCTACCCCAGGAGGAGACTTTCACTTGTAGAGTAGCACTGCATTTCCTCTTTAATCTCATCCATGCATATCTGAGGTTTGGTTAGCTAAGCTAAATAATCATTTATGCTTGTATTTCAGAAAAGGGTCTTCACAGTTTCAAAAGAGATTTTTCTTCTCTATCTCCTTGACTAGGGGAATGTCACATGCGTGAGCAAGGTTTTTCATAAAGATAGTTGAATAGGATAAAGGCCTTGATTCAATTTGCTCTTTGGTAATTAAGAGAAGAGGTTGTGGCAGTAAGGTATGAAAATGTTAACAGTTTGATCACATTTTTGCTTACAAGAAATGTAGTTTATGTATCAAAATAAATGTTAAAGCAAAATGCTTGGGGCTCTCCATTCCACTTTCATCCAGTCAGGACTGGAAGCACCGGGAAGAAACTGGAAGGAGTTGAGTAGACTCCCTCTGAAAAAACAGAATAGGGATTTGCAAACATCCCAACATTCTCTTTTAACAAAAAGCAATTGCATATCACAATATAAATCCAAGGACTGTTATGAGAAAACTGACAATATTTTGTAAAATTCAGTTTAGTACTAATTGGCATATGTACTCCTGATCTAAAATCTTCCAGATTTCTATTTTCCAAAGCTTTAATTTAAAGAAAAATTGAGCTTCTTTTCTTTTTGTTTGTTTCCTCTTGGTTAAATTTTCAGGATGCTAAAGACCTAAAAGGAATCGTAAGAAATACACTGAAATGATCGTTTTAAAATTTCAAATAATTTATAATATTATTAATTGTTAAAAGATGCTATTTTCTAGGAAAGATGGGTACTAGATAACAGCAACAAAACCTTGCTCCATTTCTAAAAGTTCTCAACACTGATTCAAGATGAAAACCAGTATGAAATATGAGAATACATATGTCTCCATTCTTGGTCTCTTTATATTTGTAACACATCCTATGTACTTCTGAAGTCTATGGTATAAATAAGCATTTTCTACACAAGAATTGATTTTGCTTAGGACAGTTATACAGACAAATATGCCAGTGTCATTGAATGCTTTCATTAGACACTTGTGTTGTTCTTTGTGCATCAGTTTATATATATAATAAATATAACACCCTATATAGAGTTAAGATTAATGACCAACACCTTTCTGCATAGGGTGTTTGAGAACACTCTACTTTTTCCAAGTACATTCATTATTCCTGATAGTTGTGGGTTTTTTTTCTGTTTACCTGGAGATGGATAATCATATAGAATGTGTGAAGGTGATTTGGATTTTCTTTGTGAGCTATATCACTCATTTTATTTAGATCCTGCCAATCAAACTATAATGTGAGGTAGTTCAATACCAAACTTTCCAGCAAAGCTAGAAAGTTTTTAGAAACTAGTCAAATATAGAGACATCATCTGCTAAGCAGGTTGAAATAAGGGCTATAAAATATCGATGTTATCTTCCTGAGAAGACAGTACTATTTTCCTTCTAATATTGATATAGGTGATGCTCATGTAGTCTGAAGATGGAATAATGAAGGAAACATGAGGTTTCACAAGTTTTAACTTTCGTTTTTCTCTGCTGAGTGGCAGCACTTAGTAAAACTATGGCAAAGTCTGCATTCCAATTAAGTTAAATCAACATAATGTAATCGTACAATGTATATTGCAGCAAACTATATCCCAGTTTACAAAATATTATAACTTTATCTGCTTTTGATGCTTTTGTAATTGCGTCCAGCTTGAATCTGAAAGCACTGTAGGACCAATTCTGTTTTTGAAAAACCTTGAAACTACAGAGGAACTTTTCCTTCTAATAATTTTGTACTCTGCATTTCTGTTTTCAGTGCTCAGGTTAAATATAACAGTAAATGAAGCTGAGGTTTTAGGTACTGATTTTGTGAAAGTGTTCTATATCACATAATTGCATGAGTGAATAATGACAAACAATACATTTAAGGTGATTGTGTGGGAAAACAGAGAAGCATGTCCGTTTGATCCTCTGCATGATCCTTAGGTATTTAAAAGACTCAAGCAAGAGGATATGTCCACTAGCAATATCTACTCGGGAACTCTTGTTGGTGAACGGATTTTTTAATTCTTCATTCAGTTTTTATCATTAACATTCTTATGATGGAAATTAGAACAGTGTTTATATTACACTTAATTTTAGATGAAAAAAAATAGATGCTAGTGACTTTTGGAGATTTTGTGGCATATAGTTGCAATGCAGGATATTCCATATTGTTTGTAAAAAGTTTGCTGTGTTCTATGGATGTACTACATATTTCTGTCTGAAACACTAGAAATTTAACTGAATGTTTTGCATTCATCTTTCATCTGATAATTCAAAAGTGAGACTTTTTAGAAATATCTCTTCTTTTCAAAAGTTACATGCATGCTAAATCTTACTTCAGGCACATGGTGGAGATCTATACAACATCTGTTACTTTTATTACCTTAACTATTATACTTTGGTAGAGATTAACTCCTTTAAATAGGAGAAACACCCAAATTTAAATTTATGTGAGTATGTAGTATTGCTAAGGCATGTTTCTATGCTTATTTCTTGCTGCAAAAACAGACGTGTGGGAGCTGTGATTGCTGATCTAGCCCACCACCTGATAATATACTTAGGAGCATGACATCACTCATGATAATTTTAACATACATGATTAATTACGATGAAGACTTTTAAAAATAATTCACAATATTCCTTAGTGGAATAGAAGCAATGTTATGTCAGGGACATTCCAATAAAACCAGTAGGGTCAAGTGCATATTTGGAAAATACTTTTTTGGGCTTAAAAATTACAAAATGCAGATGCAAACGCGTTACAACACTGCACTTTCTCTTGTTATGTTGCAATATATCTTTGCACTTAAAAGACAATAAAGTTTGAAACCTTTGATCACAGGCTCTCTTCTAAGTTTTTTCTGTGTCTTCTGTCAGTAGGGATTTATTGGTCAATGAGAACTCATGGAGCTGAGCTCCTTCAGTAAACAGAAGACCAAACTTTCTGATAGGAGCACTGTGTATATCTAGTGCAAATACCTAGCAGAGAATCGCCCAATTGACTTTCTGCCAAGAATCTCTGCTCTGCTTCTTCTCGTGTCCTTCATAGTGCTGTAATTAGGGAGGGGCCCCTGGAGGACTGTAAGGCTCTGCTTAGCACACAGTTCTCACCAATGGGGTGTGAAAATGGCATTACTTTCTCTGCACTTGAGATCTCACTGGCAACAGCTTTAGGATTGAACTCAAAATCAAGAAAATAGGATTGTCATTTTAATGTCCTCTACATACTCACCTTCTCCGCATCTGCAGGGCAGAGCATGACAGAAGGAGTCATCTAATTTAAAGCGTTGCTAGCCTGAATAGTTCAGGATTGTGTCATGCAACAAGACAATTACTGTAGTGCATCGAGATACTTGGAAATAATTCCAAGGAAGTAAATAAATTGTTTCTGGTTCTTGGGTCAAAATTGCATAGCAGGAAGAAATGCTGTATCTAAACTGAGCTAGATGGCTTAATTCTGGGATTCATTATTTGTGTTTGAAGTTATTTCATTTTATGTTTAAACAAAACACTATATTGAAATAAATGCAACAACAGTTTGAACTGCATATTGTGCTCTGGCAGTTGTGGTTTGAGAGAAACAAAGGTTGAAATCTTTCATGACTCTATCATGGAAAAGAACCAAACAGGCACGATGTCTGACATGCTGACTTTTCTTCAGGCCTTAAATAGAAATACACATCTTCAGGCAATGTAGAATTCAGGAATAATTGTTTAATCATTACCTTATCTAAGTTAACCAATAAGAGGATTTAAGAGGTGTTATTAGCACCAATGGCATTAGGGAGGGGGAAGGAAGGGATTGTAATTCTTTGTAAAACCTATATATTGTTCCACACAAAAAGAACACATGCAGTCAGTAAAAGGTGAGCCTCACTCCGTCATTAAAGCACAGAACATTTTTTCAGGAAGCAGCTGCTCCATCTCTGAGATCAGACCTGTGTAATGCATCCAAAGGACAAATGGGAGGATTAGAAGTAATAACTGTAACCACTACTGAAAATTCTGGATTCTGAGAAAGCATTAATTTTAAGACACATCACAGTTATTTCCATATATCACTTCCCGCTTGGTTTCTCACTGTTTCGTGTTTGTTAATTCTTAGTCTCTCTTTTGGTCCAATAAATTTCTGCTCATCTTATAAACAGGTCAATAATATTATCAACTCTCCTTTTGCTAATGACCTTCTTTCTACAGCCAGTGATTATGCCTTTCTTTCAAGCCAATCAGTTGCTCAATAAAGTGGAAATTTAAACCGTTTTCCCCAACTAAAGCTGAAGTTTCTTGGGTTCAAAGGTTGGTAGTGACTGAGATCTGGTGCTACTGGAAAGCTTGCCTGCTGCATATTTGGGCTCCATACCAATTGCCTAATGAAATCTGTAATGTTTCCCTATGAATGTAATTTGATTTACAAGTATTTTTTTCTATAATAATTTATTTTTATTTGCTAAAAAATATCAAATGAAATTCATAAAAGTTGCAAATACTTTCTAGGATAACAAAATATACATTTTATGGTAAATATATTAGACTAAATAATAAAATAGCTCAACTCTACTTACAAATTCATAGGCCTGTCACACTGATCTCTCTCAGTTTTTTTTTCCATAGCAGATCAGACACTTTTAGTTATAACAAGAATTCAGGAATATTTTAGTTATTGATGCATTATTTGCAGTTGGGTCCAGGTTTAGGCATCTCTCTCAGCAGTTTCCAGGTAGAAGAGGGATAATAGCTCTGTCCTTCAAGTTTCATGGATTGGAAGAGGAACTGTATATAATCACTGTCGGTTCCCTGTTGAAATAGAAGGCTCCAATGGGATGCACTGATAACCTTAAAGGATCCCCAGTTTTTTTGCCAGACAACCTGTGTAAGGCTTGGCTTGACATTGCCAGTAAATTCTCTTTGGCTTGTGGGACTAGTACAGTCAGTGGGCAAAACTGAGCATAAACCAAGAGTATTATGCAAAGATGCTCATTAAAAACAAAGAAAAAAAGTTATTTTGATTTGCTTGTGTTTCAGCTGTTTGCTTAAATTAGTTTTATTAATATTCTTAGTCTCCTGAACCTTACTCTCTTCTCTTCCTAAACCACAGATTCCTGTGCTTCTCAATCTGAGTAAAGATCCTGATGTTAACTTGCCTGTGAAACCATTAATATTCTCGTTGGCCATGGGTGCATGCCTTGGAGGTAAGTGTTTATGTGAGAAAGCTGACATAAGGCAATAACTTTGAAATTATGCTATGTATAAACTGTTTCAAGTATGTTTAATTACTTCATTATGCAAAGCATATTGAGAGCCTGATGCAGTTCCTTTTGACTTCAAAGGACTCATGGATGAGGATCACAGTCACTTTGTGCAGCATACACTACAATCATATTTTTGCCATTTGTCTTTGAAGACTATATCTGCCTAAAGTACAAATGCACAAAGCAGTAGTCCAGACAGTGCTTATGGGGTTCTGATCTTTTGTGAGAGAAAATGTAAAATATATTTAGTTTCCAGAACAGAGATCCATCATTGCTCATTGAAAAGATGCAGAAAATGCATAATAGCTGAGATCTGAAAGCTTGATTCAAAGCTTAATGAAGTCGCTAGGAGGTTTTCTGGCTGGCTTACAGAAATCGGTTGAGTATCCATTTGCTGACCTATTTAGTCCTCCTTACTCTAAGGAAAATCTCATTGAAATATTTGGTAAATGTACCTCAAATAATTAAAGCTAATAGCCATTCTTCTAATGCCCATCTTTATATTAACTGGGATTTCTTGTCAGTGCATTTGTTTAAAACAAGCAGATGGCTTCATTACTTCATCATTTTTTTAATTAAAAGTGTACTATGTGTCTACTGTAGACTCAAGATTTCCTATTTGTTTTAACAACAAAGGAGAATAGCCTTCAAGTAATTTTTAAATTAATGTTTATACTTGATTACTCTGCTATATGTTTTGCAAATGACTTATGAAGTTTTCATGATACAGTAACAAGTATACTAAGTACAATTAAAATGTGTAACATTTTAATGAGAAATAGTGTTAGTACTGTTTTTCACTATTGAGAACGTTAATGCTAATTACATGATATTAGACTGTGTTCTGATCTGTAAATATTTAGGCAGTTTAGTTAAATAAAGTTAAAATGGATAACATAATTTTAAGCAATGAATCCAACCCTTTCTCCACCCCTTGAAATAGTTTCCTTTACTTTATGGAAATTAAAACCAGAGACAATTTTGTGACTAATACAAGTTTGGATTCGTTAATTTAGCTAAGTGATTGCTAGTACAAGTGACCTTAATACCAAACAAATATTATAATGATGCAATATACAGATTGAATTTTAAGAGCATGTTGCAAAGACAGGACAATTTATACCAAACAACAGTTATTCATTTTAGGAATGTCTTTTTTGTACTCATTATTACTCATTATATTGTGATTTAATTTGCAAATCTGCTCCCTTTTAGAACCAGTGATCTGAATATTCAGCATGTCTTTATATAGATGTTTGCCATAAAATATCATCTTTCTTCTCAATTTGCTAATCACCAAAGATACTCTGATTTCATTAAACTTTCAGATATTAAAAAAAAAAAAAAAAAAAACAAACCACATAAGGAGCTAAAACTGATGAGATTACACTGACTTATTCTGACCAAGAGACACTTCACCTGCTTTGGAGTCTTTACATATATCAGCTGATATTCCTGCAGTATCAGTTACTGTGTTAACCCAAATTCCTTAATTTGACTTTTTGAAACACTGCTGGGATTTAACACAGACTTCTATATGTTTGCCATGTGGTACAACTGTACAAATGTAAGTAACATAGAAACTGATTTAAAAGTACTACATACGGAATGTTCAGTTTTGAAAATAGACAACATATGAATACTCTGATAAGAAGCAAGAGCATTATCGTTATCTGCAAAAAATTTAATCTCTCCAAACAGTGCTTTATTAGGATAAAGCTGTATGAATGCTGAATTATGCTAGCAAAGGTCTCATGGGAGTGTAAGTCTGCAGATTAATCTCAAATTTCCCATGTCAAAACCAGAAGCTAATGGATAGCAGTTTAATGTTAAGGAATGGAAATGGTAGAAAAGATTTGCATTTGAATGTTCTCACAAATAGAAGTGGCTTAAAAAAAAAAAAAGAAAATGAAAAAGAACATAGGAAGTGTGAATGGCCTTTAAAAATATTTCCAAAAAAATTCTTATCAGCACTGAATTGTCATGAAGGAATCCCCAAGGTAGGATAATCTCATTTTGTAAGGCAGAGATGCAAATTGTATCATTATGGTCTGGTGCTTAAGGCAAAAGATTGGACCTTACTATTCCTCATGCAACCAAAGGAATGTAGCAAGCAAGACTTTTTGTAGAAGAATCTGATTAAATAATACATTAAAAGTATAGATTTCTTAAGTAGAAAGTTATTTGCTACATAACACAGAGCTTCAGTACTGATAATTGGATAGTGTTTCTGGGGTTCAGGGTAAACACTACACTATGCTTGCTTATGTGTCCATGAAGAGAGTGTCATCATTTCTTTCCATCATCAAAAATTTCCAGTGGGTGCAGTTGCTTTTTCTACTGCCTTGATGCGCACAGCCAGCTACTGGTTTGGAAGATGATGGGATGAGAAAAGACTGTAATTTTCTTTCATTGCTATAGCTGTTGTCCTGGAAATGAAAGAATTAAATCAATCTCAAGCAAGATGGAGAGACCTTTTCCAGTATAACTACCAGATTGTTGTGATCTTCAGCACTGTCTCCCAAAAGAAAGCTCCTTCTATTAAATTTCTGTCTTTCATGGCATGGGGCTCAGACACAAGGTGTAACCAAAAATAACATAGATGCTTCTTGATCTTGTAAAATGTATATCTGGAAGTGCAAAGGAGTGAAAAATTCTGTCTTTTAATGAAGAAAGCCAAGAACAATGGTGGCCATTGGCAGCTCCTAGGGAGGTGGTCAAAATTTTGAAATTTTTGGGTCTTCCTCAGAATTTGCAGTGCCGTTCTGGCAGAAGTTTTCTGTCAAGTTGGGTTAACCTTATGGAGCTAAAATGGAAACATGTTAACCTACCAGGAAATCTAGTTCTGGAAATCTAGACTTATATTTGTTCCAGCTGTCTTTAAGAACTTAAATGAAGTTGTAAATTAAAAGTTTGTCTGCCCAAGGCTCCCTGTTTGGTGCTGGGGAGTCTGGCATTTCCAGGAGGCAGATGTTTACCCATCCACTGAAAATGTCAGATGCTCTTTGCAGGGTACATAGGAATCCTTAACATGCGGAACTTCAAGAGCTGAAAGGGATGTCCGAAGTCAGATCAAATTAATTCAGACTCTGCGGCTTTTTGATTTGTCAATTCTTCTGAATGTTGATTGACCCTATTAGCTCATGTCTGTCTGGACATTAATGGTCAGGGTGACTAAATAATAGCTGGAAAAATTGTATTGCTCACAGGGCTTTTTCTGCATTATCTGTCAGTATTTCAATTATACTTTGAAAAGAGCGAAGGGGAAAGAAAACAAATTTAAAAGAAACTGAAGGAAACAAGGAAATCACTTATTTTCTGTGGTGTTCCGATAAATCTACATTCGTATTTATTTTGCAGGAGAGGACATTGAATAAAGCTTTATTCATTAATGCTTCCTATTCCAGTATATGATGAAATTATGGTATCTCTTGAGACTGAACTGTATGCAGTCTTTCCAATAATGTGTAGGGAATGCTGCCCTGAAATTCTGAAGGATAAATGAATATTGCTAGTTCCAGCAATTTCAGAGCAAGAGGAGCTTTAATCACATTGCTTCTATTGGCTTATAAGTTTTAAAATAACAAGAAATATGGATTCAATTCAATTTGTGTAAGTGCACAGTCAGAAATGCATATATTCATACTATTCAAATGTGTAGAACAAGATTATTTTCTGACCTGAAGAAGTTATAGCTAAGATATTATTTGAAGGACTTTTGTACATTTGACATCTGAAGAGGTGGCATTTGTTTGCCTTTTAATTTCTTTCTTTCTTTCATGATGTATTAGAAGTATATTTGTGAAAATGAAACAAAAAAACAGTTTCAAACAAAAAGAGGGGAGATTTAGACTGGGTATAAGGAAGAAGTTTTTTACAGTAAGAGTCGTGAAGCACTGGAAGAGGTAGCTCAGAGAGGTGGTGGTTGCCCCATCCATGGAGGCATCCAAAGTCAGGCTCAATGAAGCTCTGAGCACCCTGATGTAGCTGTAGGTGTTCCTGTTCATTGGAGGGGGGATCCCAACTCAAACAATTCTACAATTCTACAAAAAAGGCTTCCAGTAAAAGTTGACTGAAATGTTTGAAAGTCACTAGCATATGACTTCTTTGTTGCTGGTGTAGGAAAGTGAAAACAGTACTTCTCAGCAGCAGTTAGTTCTCTTGTGGTCCAAAGGGGGCATTTTCTGTTGTTTATGGTATTGCACTATTTTTCTTCTCTGCATATTTTCCTGGAAGACAACACATGAAAGTCACCATTGTCATAATTCTGCAGACAGAGGCAATCTCTAGGATGCATTCAGCTGTGCTGTTCCAGCCATGCAAGCTCACTTGTACTTTGAGAAAGGAGTTGGATAGAGGGTACTGCCAAAACTTTACTTCTAACCATTCTTGGTCAAAACCAGATGCAAATAAAATCTGTTATTCAGAGGATATTGTACTAACGACAACTATTAAAGGAGAGTAACCCATGCTGTAGCTAAATACTTGAATTTCTCTTGGTGGTTCTATGCTATGTTTATTCTGTCTCTTGGCAAACCCTCTTAAACACCTGATTCAAGTGGGGCTGTGCACAGTGGAGAATTGCTCATTTATTATTTCTGCTGATTCTGTTCAGCAAAATCTCAAGCTAGCTGTAATCTTTAGACAGAATGAAGGTACAAATCTAGAAATATTGTTTATATTACTAAAGCAACCCTGCTTCTTTGCATTATGAGGGAAAAGTGACAGCCTTCCATAAAACATGAAAAAGTAAAATATATAGTACTTAATATTATGGAAAGAGTACCACTGTAGATCCTTTAAGTTCCATTATAGTTGCAACAAATTACATTTGTATAACACCTTTCAATTAGAAATGTTTAAAAAGTTTATCAAGAACCAAAGTATGGAGTGAAAATACGGCAGTTGTTCAAGTGGAGCACTACTCAGCTTATTTACAAAATTAATTGTATACAATGTGTAATTGAAACTAGAGGAAAAAAAATCAGTTGAGAGAATATCCTTACCTGAGATGGAATTTCCTGTTGTTTCTAAAGGTCACTGGAGTCTTTTGATGATGTGAAATCCTGAGTCTCAGTTCTATGTTTGTGGGTGAGACAGCCCTGACTTGTTTTTTTGTCTATGGTTAAATAACTCATAATCCAAATAAAAATTAGATTCATAGGAGATGAAAGTGATCTTGGATGTTTCAAAAGGAAATGTTTACTCCTCTGGACTTTAAAAGGCAGGCAAAACAAATACTGTATTAGGTATTTAAATGATACACACCTGGAAGCGAAGTACGGCAGATATTTTGTATTTCTGTTACTAATATCCAGTTTTCTTTCTGAGTACACTTGCCATTGTTTCTGTGATGTTTACAGTGATGGAAAGGAGTAACTAGGACTTTAAACAATGACTCCAGTAAATGACAGCACTGCTTGCTTTTTCTTTATAAAGAGCTCTCTGTGGAGATTAACTGAATGTTTCATTTTCAGTTGTAGCCCTAAGAACAATGTAATCTGTTATGAATGCAAAGAGTATTTTTTCTGCATTGATATTCAAGTGCCCAAACTGACTTCATGCTGTTTTCTAGAACAGCCAAACCTCCAACTTTCTATAAAAATCCAAGCACAGTTTTTACTTTTTTTTTTTTCTTCTTTTTTTTTTTTTCCATGACATTCAAACTCTGGGACATCTTCACACTTTTTCAGTATGATGTCCTGCTTAAAGCTCAGCAGTACTGTAAAGTCCTTGATGTGAGAACCACGCTCATTATCAGAGCTAAAGGAGATCCTCTAATCTTTAAGATTACTGAAGATAATCCTCACTGGCATGAAAGAAATAGAAAAGAAAGTAAAACTGAAAAACAGCTAAAACTCAATGTGTACACTTGACAAGCATATCATTGTCTGTATTAAGGAAATATCAGAGGCCTGCTTAGCTTTATGACACTGAGCTAATAAAGAATCAAAAAACACATCGAACCCATCAGTTTTTCTTAGCGCAGCCATTTTTCTAAGTTTGAAAAGATTTATCTTGGCAGACTTATATATATAGATGTATGTATTTTTTTAAGGGTAAAATATGAAGTATATAGGGTAAAGGATGATATTTCGTGTCACCTTTACTGATGAGAATTTATGGTTTAGATGGTAAGTCTTGGATTCTAAAATGGAAAGGAGGAGAATCTGTATAACATGCAGAATTCAATTGGTACTGATGAATTTGAAATGCTTCTATCAGTGGTTTTCAATCTTTGTAAAATCATTTTTTGCAATAGAGTTCTGCAAATTAGAGGAAGGATAATGATCAGTGATGACATTGGAGACTCCTACAAAGCATGTGTAGAGTTTTGTTTAATTTTATTTACTTGCCTTCTGCACTTGTTTTTAAAAAATCTGAAAACTACAGAAGATTCTTCTTAGAAACCTTGGCCATTTCTATTTTCAGAATAATATAGAGTATTTAAGCTCATTATGTTGTATTGGTGAGTCACCACAATATACCAAAATAATACAGACTCTGCAGAGCTGTCAGAAGAGGTATATTCAGTTGGAGGGTAGCATTCAGGCTATCACACGGAACAAGACAAGAAAGCTACAGCAAGCTCTGAAACTCTAGGTGCAGAAGATAATACTGGCCTATCTACTTTCTTATCACAGCGGACATTTTCCAGATAGTAGCCCCTTTTCTGGAAAATTAATGACATGGTGCTGCTTTTAACTGTGTTTGATAATCCAAAAGAGTGGAGGAAAAGAAATCTGAGTCTGCAATATAATTAATTCAAAGTCATGAATCAGATTGCTCTATCAGACACTGTATGACACTAAAGAAAACTGTAATTGTGTTCTAGCTATGTATTACTTATACACATATTAATAAATATCTGCAGCACAATTGCAGTTAACACACCTAAAGTGAAGAGGGGCACTCAACAGGAGTTGTCAAACTATTTTAAACAAGGCACTTGAACCATAGCAGTGTGCTCTAGATGACACTGCTTGAAGTGTGGGGGTTGGACTAGATGATGCCAAGTGGTCCCTTCTAACCTTAAACATTCTGTGATTCTGTGAAAACAAAACGTAAAAGCTAGGCTTCAGTTGAAAGTCAATTTATGTTAAGCTGGAATCTGAATTTTAAGTGTCTGTACATTCTAAAATAACGTAATGGAGATTCTTTCATTTAATTTTGAGTAATATTGTCTTGTTCTGCTCAGCTCAAAAAGAAGTCATAAAGTTGTATAATTCCCTTTTATTCCAGAGGTCTATTCATAGAACTATTTTTCAATATTTTGTCCCTATTAGTGCCACATGTGGAGAAGTTCTGGAACTGAACAGTCAATTTTAACTTCTGAATGTTAAAAAAGAAAAAAAAATGAGTAAACTGGGGTTTGTGTGCAGCATTAAAGGTTTTAAATTGAACCTAACTGAATATATTTTTCAGGGCATGAAAGAATGAAGTATCAGAGCTTAGACTTAAATATTTTAGACTTAAATATTTTTCCCTATATGGGTTAAACTGACTTTGAGGAGAGAGATGACTTCGATGATCATCTCATATTTTATGTCTCTTCTGTAGATGTCTGGCTTTGAAAGATTATGGATTCATGTATCTCATTAATATGACAAGTGTAGGTTGTTCAGCAACCTGTCTTGCTTATTTCACAATTCCGATAGAAGAGGGAAAATGCAAGTTTCAACTTTTCCTCTCATTGAAAAACAAAGCAATGAGCATTGAATAGCACTCACAAATACTTACAGTAACTGTCCTGCTGGTGGTATGCTAGTGGTAGTAGAAGAGGGTAAAATTCACTTTATTCAAGGTGTTGAATTGAATGGTCAGGTCAATGAACTGTTTGGATGAGTTAAAACCTTCAAAGTTTACCCTATAAATTTCATGTGTAGACATTTCAACAAAAACATCCCTTTCAAAGTATTTCCAAATAGGTAAAATTTTATGATCAAAGACTGTTTGATGAGTTCATGCAGGCCTTTTCATTTACTGCTTATGAGTTGAGGTTCCTGGTTATTGTAAGGATTGGTAGTGGTTTAATTAGCCTCGATTCTTAATTCTTTTTTGACCACAAAGTTTGATTATCCAGAGCTTGTAAATTTTTACACATTAGAAATATTAGAAGATACTCAAGAGTTGTACACACTTAAGAGATGAGTATAACTTGCCCCATTTAGTGAGGCACATCTGGATTAAATTAGAGTGAAAGTGAAAATTTGTGAAAGCAGTGAGGGTTGTCTCTTGCAAGGCTAATCAAAACCATAACTTCAGTATTCACTTC
Organism: Numida meleagris; assembly: GCF_002078875.1. Lineage (NCBI taxonomy): Eukaryota > Metazoa > Chordata > Aves > Galliformes > Numididae > Numida > Numida meleagris. The sequence continues at coordinate 128,593,612 of NC_034409.1, forward strand.
CATAGACAGGTTTGTTACATTTGTTTGAGTTACGTTTTCAGTAGAGAAATGACATATTCTATGGAATGGAAGCCACACAGATCAGTCTACCTATGGTTTACTATGTAAAGCATATGGGAGAGTGCATGGCATTTTCTTTTGAAAACAGATAGGAAGAAAGGAGCTGGCTTCCCTAAATAAATTGTGGATAGATGCTTTAATATTAGAGATTGATTACATAAAAAAACAGGGATGGGAAACCTTACCCTAAAATCATTAATGATTCTGTAGTTAACTCTTGGTTTTGAATTGAGAACACTTGTCTGGAACAAAGCAGCACAAAGAGATGTGCCTATGTAAAGCTGTGGCTTGCACAGATGGCTTTCCAAGGCTGAGGCAAACCTACTTCATGGCTTGTGTTCAGTGGCTTCTCTGTCTTTTATTGTGGCTGCAGGATAGTGAATTTCATGTTTGCTGTTGAAATGATTGGATTTCAGAAAAATAATAAACACTTTTCTCTACTGATACATTGCTGAATAACAGCCTTTGTTTAGTACTTAATATGAAAATTGTGTGGTCTTCTTTTGCAATAGGCAACCAGAGATACATGGAAGAGAAAATGCAGAAAGTCTATTGCCTAAGTCCAGGTTGAGAAGTGGCGAATGATGCTCAGAACAAAGCAAAATTTTTCCATAAGCAATCCTCTTTAAAAATTGCTATTACACAAGGTACTATCTCATTTATACTTTGAGAACCCATCTTTATGATGGCTGCCCATGCTAGGCAAAATAGCTTTATTAGTGATAATATCTTCCCTTTGATATCTCAGTCCTTTGAGTAATAAACATTGATCCTGCTAGACAATTTGAGAGTGATTCTCCAGGCAAACGTATTAGGAATGTAGCAGACAAAAGGGCTAGGTTTGCTCTTGAGATAGCAATACCAAAGATACTTCTAAGAACCAGAGGTATTTAGATGTAACAGATGTGTTGCTGCTAAGTAACACACTGAGAAAAAGGTTTAAAGTAAGAGGAAACATTATTGATGTAAACTGTCTCCCTTTTCTTGTTATGGTTCTTTCCCAGTTTTCCAGACCCATCTTTTGAAATGATTATTAAATTCTCCCAAAAGTGATTTTCAGTGTGTTGCAGAGTATAATCATGTGGATGAACTCTGCTTAGGGAGAGGCTGGCTGAACTCAGGGATGTGCATAAGTCTGGTACGCTGTTCTGGGGCCCGAATTTAGCAGTCTCAAAGGTAGCAATGTAGTAGAGGGCAATGATTGAACACTGGGTGGAGAAGAAATGGCTACTAACAGAAGCAGAAGTCTGGAAGAAGCAGGGCTGATGGATACTGCAGGTATCAAATCAGACTTACAAAACCTTACAAGCTTTCTGCTTGTATCTCTAAGTTGGATGAATATGAAAGATCACATTTTTATATGTGGGCTTTGGTTTTGTACATTTCTTGATGAGTTTATTTTTAACTAAAACTGTTGAATACTTTCTTAGACTTGAAGTTAATTTTGCATTCCTTTGAGATATTCAGAGTAATTTGTTGTGAGAAAATTTTATATCACTGCTTCTGGGCAGAAATAGTAGAAGACCTTCTACTATGCTTCTGCAATGATTGTGCAAAGCTAGGGCAGATACATGGGAAAAGGAGCATGATCCATAAGGATTCCTCTGTCATTTTATTCTCTGTAGCGTAGAGAGCATCCTCACTTTAAAGATGTCTGAATACTTCTGAAATCACACATCAAACTTGTTTCTTTTTTCTTTTGCATTAAGAAGAAAAGTTTTCTTGATTTCATTGTTATGAATTGTTAAGCATAATTAGCATTGAAAATAATGCCCGTAGTGTACCAAGAAAAAAAGACAGAATAGGTATGAAAGATACTATGTATGGATTACCTCAAACATATCACCTGCTATTGATATTAGAAATATTACATTTAACTAACTGTAAGGAATATAAATTCTTGGTTATTATATGTGTTGTGATAAAGGATGAGTTACAGTAGGAGTCATCAAAACTGGTGTTCTTTGACACAGTTCACTGGTGTGCAATTATAGCTTGAGCATACAAATAAGCAGATAAGAGCCTTCTCTATGTGTTTTAAGGTCAATTATTTATTAAGGCTGAAGATGATATGATGGTGAAGTAAAGATTCTGTGAAATCCTAGAAAATGCTCGCTCTTCATTCGCGTCAATTTGAATGAATTTAATGTACATAGGCTCCCATTTACATCTATCTAGTCTTGACTTCTCTGTGATTCAGAAGACACAGTGTCACTGTTTCACTACTGAGTTAACTGCCTGTCATTGAGACTGATGTTCCTGGAGGAGAAACAAAAGTTTGTTTTGGTTGTTAATTTCAGTGCAGTTCTTTGAAGCATGATTAGCCAATACCTAATTAAACTGCACACACAGTCTGAACAAATGAAAAAGAAATACTGCTTCTTTCAGATAACCTTAAAGGTGATGGTTTCTCCTCAAGAAACCATTCTACTCAGGGAAATCAATGCACTGCTGACACAGAAGCTCTCTCCGTAATACCTCATTATCTGAATGCACCACAGTGGCACATGTACAGTATAGAAGAGTGTGTGTCTGGAGATTTTGGCTGTATCTAGTCTCAGCCATGGAACAAGTATAATTTCAGTCCTGCTCCTTTAATTTGAAGCCAGAGCTATATTCCTTGTCTACAGTAATATTATTCTGATGATGATATCTGATTTTGCTACATGTAGAGCAGACTCTTATGAAATGTTTGGAGAATGCAGACTAATTATTAGTATTGGAACTGAAAATTCTTGAAGTGTTTCTGTCTTTCTCTTCTAATAACTTCAGCTGTATTAATTTGTTTGGTTGTGTATTAAGCCACATGCTTTGTGTCTTGCCTTCCTTATGTGAGAGCCTAACAAGAATTCTGATTAAGGTCTATTTCATATCTCTGAGCATATATTAAATTAACTGTTTTTTAAAGGTTTCTGGTCCACTCGGAAGGTAGACCATTTCTTTTCACCACGCTTGAAGGACATGTGGTGAATCACTCTGTGTAATATGAAAATTAGGTCACAAATATCCTCTGGTATCTTACAAGAATGATCCACAATGCTTTTATGATCTGTAGGGATACACTCTTCTGTTGATGAGCAGTTCTGCTAACATCGGTAGAGGGTCCTTAGAGACAGAAAGGACCGTTGTGCCCAGTTTCGTTGCAAAGTTAAAACCTTAAAAACAGCCAATAGGAAACTCTTCACCTAGCAATGTTCCTGGTAGAGAAGAAAAAGTAAGAATAGGGGGAAAAAAAAAAAAAAGACAAAGAAATAGAATATCTGTTTGGAGCTGGAGACATGGGAGGATGTTTTCCTTATCTCAAGGAAATGCATGTGTACCATGTGTGAATACTCAGGGGAATCTTACTTTTGCTTTGATCTGATGGATTCTTTGGTAAACTGAGCTCTGGGTGACATGAAACATTCACTAGGTCAAAATGATTAGCTGTAGTGTTAATTACCTTCAGAGTAGTTTTTCTCAAACTAGAAGAGTCTCCACTGAGCAGTAATGTTTAACAGGGCCAAAATAAGAGTAACTGTGGCCACTGGCAGCAAATGAAGACTTGTGCTTAGAATGAAGGATAGTTTATGTATAGATGTATAACAAAGGAAATGACTTGCCACAGTATTAAAAAAATTCTTTCAGACAGTTGCCTCTTTTTTTCCAAAATTTTAATGAAGTAACAGAATATAGAAGTCATTATTATTTCCCAGTTTATTATTTAGAGTAGAAATATTTGATGAAGACATCTGATTTGTGGAAGTGAAGTATACAATTTTCTGGAGTCTAAGGTATGACTCATGGGAAAGCTGTAGAAGATGAGTCAGTCTTCCTGAGCCCTGAATACCTGACTTTCTGTTGTAACTTTGTTGAAAGTTCAGAAAAAACACAGGAGTAAATTAGTTACTGGAAAAGGCTTAGAAGAAAAAAGAAGAGGTATGTAGTTCTTTCAAGAAGATGGATGCACTTTACAAACATAATATTATTTTCCTTTTGCATCTACATCTCATAAAAGGGCCTATATAATGTAATTTGTTGAAGTTCAATGAGTGAAGTTATTTCCTTCTATGTTGTAAAGAACTGCTGTGGTTTGTTAAATAAACTTTATGCGATCTTTTAGAATTCAGCAGATAGGTGTGAGTCTTCCAGTCATCATATTTTTTTACTTACAAGAAAAAAAAGCAATACTAAATCCAACCTGCAACTACTTACCCTAATTATATATATATAAAAGACTAATTTGTCAGTGTTACTATTGTGCAAGGAAAGAAGGCATCCATTTATCATAAAATCCTCAAACGTTTGCTGAAGATATTGTTGCAAAATTCTGTTTTCTTTCCTACACTATCTCATCCTTTGTTTTCAGCTCATCTGATGGATTCTTTTTGTATATAAAACAAACAAACAAAAAAACCAGCAAGTTTGTCTGAATCTAAGTCTCCAGTGTCACTTTGACAACTGTTAGATTGGTATTATCTTCCTTCTCTATTTTCCTAGTTTATGTAGAATCTGAGACTGGCACCAGGCTTATCTTTGAAAGCATGAAGCTATTTCTAGGATGTAGAGATATTGTCTGTATGTTTCTTTTCTAGTCTATTCAACAGAAATTGATTTTTCTTTTCCAACTAGTACATCTAGGGACTTTAACACAGAATAAACAGAATAAGGGTAAGAAACAGCGTAACTTTAAACCACTATTTGTCTTCTGAATGGCAGGCAATGGGACATTGATTGGAGCATCTGCAAACGTTGTTTGTGCAGGAATTGCTGAACAGCATGGCTATGGCTTCTCTTTCATGGAATTCTTCAGGTAAAATTTTAAACTTTTCTCTTTAAAACTGTGATTTTTTTCTTTAGGCAAACAATTGAGCCTCCAATGAGAAAATCAGTGGAAAAAGTATGTAAAATGGACCTGCTTTTCTAATATGTTTTTGGTGACTGAAATGTGAGCAGGGGTCTGATCACATAGTTTTTATGTAGTGTGGAGAGAATGTATAAAGATATTGTGATTACAGTGGTGGAAACCCCAGGAGAAACTAAACCTCAGAAATCCCTGTTTGATCACCCTCAATCTTTTTTCAGCACTCTAGTGGTAGTAAAATTGGTGCTTTTTGGTAAAACACAGTTTAAACTTAGTTTCTTATTGGCACCTTTTCCATGGACATTCCATCATCAGAAGAAGGTGAGGTATCCTAGTTCAGACTGAGTAGTACCTTGCTACACAATTCCATAAGTAAACCGATGCAATAGAATAAGTTGTTAATAATGATCTAATTATTAATTAATAACTGCTTTTTTGAAATAATTAAGGATACTAAATTATTAGTTATTTAAGAGGATCAAAAGTTTTTAAAGGTCAAATGACAATGTTTTCGATGATGTAATATTTTTCCAAGCATCTCCAGTTTTTGAGGCTGTGCTTGAGATGTTTTAAAGAAAACTGGTAAACAGAGCGCTTAAACATGAAGTTAAAGTGTGATTGATTTAGCTAGAGCAGACTTCCCTTCTTATTTTCTGCATATTTAGGTCAAAACTTACTCGTCAGTTCACCAGTTCTCTGTTTTTCTTTACAGTTTTCTTTATTTTAGCTTACCTTCTCTGTTAGTTTTCCTTTCTATTGTTTATCTCAAAGCCTTCAAAACTTTTTGACTAACATGATTAATCATATGGGAGTGTCTGGAAAAGAGCCAACGATAACACTGTGCTTACAGTACAGTTTAGCTCTCGGCCCATAGTCTTCTGATAATATATTTTAGAAAGAATACTCATCAAATCAAAGGCTCAGTTTTTAGGATCTTTGAGATTGCATTACAATCTTACATAGTACAAACTGATAAATAATAGTCTTGGAATTATAAACAACAAAAGATGGTGATAACAGCAATAATGGTCTTGCTTGGGGCTGCTCTGCTCATATTTCACAGATGTTCAACCTGTCACTTTAGGATTGAACTTGTTTTTAATATTAACAATATGCCTTTTGTGTTGATTTTGTAGTGAAATGTTCTTAAGGCTTCTATGACACTGATTGAGTATCTAAGCATAAACAAGGATATTTAAAGTCTAACCAGTCCTTTCAGCAGTATTCACTGGAATTTCCTCTTTGGGGAGACTGAAGATGATTCACAGATGTTGTGAAATTACCTTCTCTATGAGTACCTTCAGTGGAAATAATTACTGAGAAAGGCTGTAGTCATTCCCTATAGAGAGATCTGGACAGGCTGGATAGCTGGGCTGAGGCCAATGGAATGAAGTTAAACAAGATCAAGTGCTGGATCCTGCACTTTGGCCACAACAACCCCAGACAGCACTACAGGCTTGGGGCAGAGCGGCTGGAAGACTGTGTAGAGGAAACAGACCTGGGGTTATTGGTCAGTGCTTGGCTGAACTTGAGCCAGCAGTGTGTGTAGGTGGCCAAGAAGGCCAATGGCATCCTGGTTTGTACAGTGTTGCCAGCAGGAGCAGGGAGGTGATTGTCCTCCTGTACTCAGCACTGGTGAGGCCTTACCTGAAGTACTGTGTTCAGTTTTGGGCCCCTCACTACAGGAAAGACATTGAGGACCTGGAGCTTGTACAGAGAAGGACAACTAAGCAGGTGAGGGGTATGGAGCACAAGTCTTATGGGGAGTGACTGAGGGAACTGGGATTGTTTAGTCTGGAGGAGGCTCAGAGGTGACCTTATTGCTCTCTACATCAACCTGAAGGTAGGTTGTAGTGAGGTGGAGGTTGGCCTCTTCTCCTGTAACTAGCAATAGGACTAGAAGGAATGGCCTCAAGTTGCTCCAGGGGGGATTCAGGTTGGAATCTCTTCTCTGAGAAAGTGGTCAGGCACTGGAATGGGCTGCCCAGGGAGGTGGTGGAATCACCATCCCTGGAGGCGTTCAGGAAATGTTTTGGTGTTGTACTGAGGGGCATGGTTTAGTGGAAAATATTGGTGATAGGTGGGTGGTTGGACTACATGATCTTAGAGGCCTTTTCCAATTTTGGTGATTCTATGACTCTACGATTGTGAGGAAGGATGTGAGAACTGAATCCGGAGTGGTCACAGAAAGTAGTAGTGGAATTAGCTAAAAGTAAAAGCCCACTTTTGCTGGCTTCTCAGTCACTGAGCAGGTAGTTCATGTGTTTTTTCATATTTTGCCTTAGGAAAGTATTTGTCAAGTGAGCCCCAGTTCAGTCTATTCGGAAGCTTGTCCTGGCATTAAGATGTGTTACATTTATCCCTTGAGGATTTTGATCTTCCTTTTATTCATGAAGGCATCCTCAAAGCACAGAGTGATTATTTTCTGCATTTCTTCCCTTTTTTTTCCCCCAGATTTCACACCCCATGTTCAGGGCCCTCTGTTGTACTTCTGTCAATTCAACTAAATTACTCTCCTCTTCCTCTTTGGAAAGTGCTTCATAAAACTATATTCATGTTCTTTAATCTTTCCTCTTGAAAAATTTTATTTATTCTTGAAATTTTCATTATCATTTTTGTAATTTGTAAGATGGGTCTGAACACAGTTCTTCAGACACAGTCCCCTTATTTTGTTTTTCCACATTGCAAAGATAAGATGAAATATGAAGTGCGGAGCTATTTGCTTTTTTTGTTGTTGTTGTGTTGTTGTTGTTTACCTATGCCATTTCAAATTCTTTCTTAATATACTATTCACTGTTAAACTGAAGATTAATTCAGTTTGCATGTTACTTCCCTTCATGGAGTGTGGGTATATCTCTTCTCCCTCTACTCTGACTCCTTCAGTTCTTTTTTTCTCCACATTGAGTTTCTAGTCAATATATCGTCAGTGGACAGAGATAAAAGGGAAATGATGTGATATATGATCTATTAAGTGAATTAGAAGATAGACGCTAAGAAAAATATTAAGTGTAAAAATAAAAATAATAGTGAGGTTTGGAAAAGGAGATAGAGAGTGGTGGGACATCTGCTTGGTCAAGGGTAGATGTCAGAGCAAACAAATGAGTGTTATGCCTCTAGAGAGAAACAATTTTGTATGGCAGTCTTGATCCTGTAGAAAACATCAAATTTGTTATTAAGTAATTGCTCAATGACAGCACAAACAGTAAACAGAAGGCAAAGAAGAATAGTATGCATAGTGATTTTTAGTCTGGTTATCAAAGAAACACACAATCATAAAAATAGACAATTTACCATAAAGGAAAACACAGAATGTAGAATGGTACTATTTGCCTTAACAAATAGTCAGATAAGGACGGCATAGTCTTCCTGCCTGGACAATTTCCAGAGGTTAACATCAGGATTTTGCATTTATTAAGAGTACAGTAAAGAGAAATTTTCATTTTCTTCAGACATACAGAAGAGAAAGAACAGTGAAGATGTGTCTTCTAATCAAGATGCTACATTTCATGTTAGTTTTTAGTTTTTACTGATAGATCTCTGAGTTTGTGATATAGCATCACACTAGGCCAATCTACCCAGCGGAATTTGAAAATGACCCATGGAGTTATTTCTGTTACTAACAAAAAATTTGATTCCAGCTTCATTACATAAGAAGTATTCATTGCTGTGGGACCACTGATTATCTCTTTCTACCTGCTGATAAAATTACCACCTTGATTTTTAATATTCTCTTTAAAAAAATGTATTTATAACCTTGTACATTTACATAGTATTTCAAACACAATATAAGGCATGTTCCCTCATCTTACTGCAATACAATACTGATCACCACTGTGTGTCTGTGATACATAATGAGATTTAAAAAAACAAAATAGATAAATGCTCAAGCCATATGACAGGAAAAGAAAGTGAGGGTTATGTGAAATACTTTAATTTTATTTAAAGCGAATTTTGTCTGACTGTGAATATATCATGGTGTGGAATATATAGGCAAAGGAAAAATGGATTGGATAACTATGTAATGCGATGAGTGTATGGCCGAGATTATTTGATCCATGAAATCAGTCTGCCCCGAGGAAGAGGGTATGAGCCTGGGGGGCCTATTTTAGATTATAATGCTAAGGTTAGCTGGGCATGATCCTGAAAACATTGTGCATATTTTCAGGTTTTTCATTTTTCTGTTGTTGCTCTCTCTTTATATGGTATCTGAGGAGCTGAATTATTCTCTGTCTTCACTGGGAGTAGCAATAATTTGAAAGTGTCAGAAGATATTGGTTTCTGATAATATCTTCCTAACAAATTTGTTTTCATCATAGGATTTGTGTTGGGAGATATTCGCAGCAAAAATATTTACAGTAGGATATCTCATTTATCCCTGCTTGAGAGCATTCACCCATAAAGACTGTAAAACAGTGCTTTTCATGAGAACTATCATTCATGCACATGGGAGGACAAATCTGATGTTCTTTGCTACCCCCTGTGTAACCTATTTACACAACTTATTAAAAACACCGTTTTTAAAGAAACCATTGGGCTCTGTAAAGTCTTTACAGATACAAGTGTCTTTACTCAATTACGTATTAGATAGCATTCGTTTTCTGCATTCCAATTCATTTAGTGTCATTTTCCCCTATTTTGTTGTTATTAAACACCACTCGGTGCCAAACACTGTTGCTGTTTCAAGGTTGATTCTGATCAGAATAAAAACAGCCCTGTTATCTTAAGTGTGGATTTTGATGGTGGAGACTTCAGTCAAGCAATATGATATTCAAAAACCTGTACACAATTCACCTGTGGGCCTTCTGACCAGCTGTGCATCTCCAGGAAATGGGATTTCAGGATGCTCGAATTATCTAACCAAGATTCAATGAACTGCTGAGGAAAGATAAATGATAAAGACACACAGGTTAGCTCAGTCTCATTTCAGTAAGGAGGATCAATGGGTTAAATGGGTAATGGGATAAATGCTGATATTTGACATTACAACAAACTTCTCTTCAGTACAAATGCCACACTTGAGCCAGGCCCTCTCAACAAACGCATGTTAATATACAATTTCAATTTGCGCAACTTCTAATATTTTACAAATTTTGATTTTTGAAATCCATGTATTTAAGGTTTGTTACATCAGATTTTATCATCTTTATCTTGCTTTCTTTGCATGCATATGGAAAACATTAGAAGCTTTCTCTGAAATAACATAAACTTAGAATCCTATTGCACATGAAAATTGTTTATTACTAGATCTAGGGAATTGAGTTGAACAAATGTTATTTAGATTTTAACATTCTATTCACTATTGTGCTAGGAATTGTTAGTGTTGGCCAAACAAGTACTCTCAAACAATCGAACGCCACATTGACATGCAAGGCAATTCTTAAAGCGAATGTTGCTTATTTTAAATAGCTGCATACCCGGGGTGAGAAAGTATTCTTGCAATAGTGTGGTACAAATAATTTTAAGAATAATTCCTGAGTTATTAATATTTTTGTGGGGTTTTTTTTGAACATTTCTTCTGATTTGTGCTTAGGCATGTTTATTTTTAGGAAAAAAAAATGGAAAACAGTATTTTGAACCCTTACAAAGGAGAATATTTTCTTTTCCAACTTGAAATAGGATTTCTCTGTGGCATGAATTTTTGAATGTAACTAAGCATACTCTTATACTTTCTAATTAGAGTCGATATCTTTGAATTCTTTGGCCTGTGAACATACAAATACTGGTTTTGCTTCTCTTTTTGCTGTGAAGTCTTTGGATTTGCAAACTAGCTTCCAGAAAAAAGATGAAATTTAAATACTCGACCTTATTTTAAACTGTGTAAATGCTATGTCATTCAGGTATTATTGCTATTATTATTTTTAATAATGTTGTATCTTTTATGGGGTATGAAATGTGATCATATCATTCTCTAGCATTTTTTAAAAAGATTTTAAGAAAGCAATTGCAATGATTTAATTTCTTACTGGGCACTCATTCTTCAGGCACATTCATATTATTTTACCGCCATGGGATAGACTCACAGAAGTAATATCTGCTCCTTCCACTTTTATGCTCCTTTAACTCCAGTTAGATATGAGGTAACACTGTTCTTAACTTTGTCCTTGCTGAGAAGTCTTCCAGTTTGAGAAATGAGTTTGAGCATCCTGCATCTACAATTTAGAATTTTTTTGTGTTTCCTTCCCGTAGAAACCAAAGGGGAGAAAGTAGGGGGAGAAGAGGTAGGGAGGGAGAAGAAAGGATGAGATGCCTTTGTGTGCCCGGGTCTCATTTCAGGCTGGAGCTGGCACAAGGCTAGAACATAGCCTGTTTAGAGATTGCTCATGTTCTGAAGCAAGACTTCTTGTGCTGGTATTAACACCAAGTGAAATGTCTCACTTTTACTCCTAGTTTCTTATTCTCCCCGGACGTGTCTTAGCCTTGGTCTCTACTGCCTTTATGTTGAATTGTGAAATTTAATGAGTATTGACATACAGACGAATGTTGAAACTTGGAGTGAAATCAGATGTGCGTCAGGATAGAGTGATTCCTGTAGCTAATCTACAGTTAGCTTCCTATCTGGTTTTGTATTTCAGCTTACATATCAGAAACCACATTTTTTACCTTTCTATTCTGGCAGTCCAAAATAAAAAATGACCACCTCTAGAATGGTGTGTAAAGGAAAAGTTCTCTGTTGCATTAGATCAACATTTGTGGAAGACTCAGTATCTTTTTATTTTTTTCTTTACACTCCAGCTTTTATGCTGTTGGTTTTATGGATGATTTTTTGCATGTGACATTTTTAAGTAATTACTCCTTCAACTTACAGAGCTATGATTGGTGTTACATAAGTAAATATTGCAGTAAGAATGATATAGACTGATTTTTTTTGCTTAGACTTGTCATGTTTTTACACTTATATTTTTTGTTAATCTGCAAGGAAAGCTGAAGAGAAGAAAAATCCTGCTGTACTTACTTGGGTGTGGAAGTTTCCTAAAGCTCTTCCCCAAATCAATCTTTTTAAATGAATAGTATCATACTTCAGGAGCCTTTCTGTAAAAAACAAAAACAAACAAACAAAAAAACTTCAAAACCCAGGATTTTATTTTCAAATTATGATTTCTGCTAAAAAGTTGATTTAGAAATCAGCACATATGTTCCAAAGAATACTGTAGTACTTCTTCAGTATCTCTTTAAAGAAAAATCATGTAAAAACTTGAATGAAATGTTAGAAAAATCTGTGGGGGACATTTTTTCATTGTTAGGTTGAGTTTAAATAAAACTCCTTGTTCTAATATGTTTGATCATGAGGGTATATATTTTACTCCTACAATATGGTCTGAGATCAGATGAAAACATTCACCTTTCCAGCAAGTTTTTATACGGCAAGTAAATCACCTCCTTTTTCATTTCACTGAATTTGATTTCTACCAAATACTCTAGAAGTGTTTTGAACAGTACTCTATCTGAATGCTCAGAATTTCATGGTTCTTATGATTAAAATGTGTTATCCAGCTTTAGGTACATGTGAAATGAAAACAGGAAGGCTCTATATTTGATTAAACTTCTACACCGTCAAGGCAGGAATTAATTTGGAGCCATATGATGTAGTTTTTGCTTTTGTGTTGATGTAACTGTGCTTTTCTAAATGATACAATCCACAAAACGAAGGCCATATATATCATTATGCTGCTAGGCTAGTTGTGATTGTGGTTAAAAATAATAGTAAAGAAAATCCCAAACTTGGAGACTGTTAAATCAGGAAGATTTTTCTGTAGTTAAAAGGTCAGTGCATTATATTCGTGGATAACTCTTCAATGGCAGTAGTGTTAATGAGGATGTGGGCCACGTCTTGATGTCTCTGCTGCCACAGTGGTACAGCTCATCGTCTATCTCATATTTAATTGCATATCACTAAATGAATGGCTTGCTGGGACCTTAAATGCTGTGAGTAGGTCCATGTGAGAAGAGAGTGTCTATTGTCTCTTTCTAGTTACTCCACTGATGATCATGCCTAGCCTTGTGTTGCCAGCTTATTTTGCTAGCTAAAATTAGAGGACTATTTCTGACCAGAAGTAGAACTTAAAGAGTCTTTGATATTTTCCATTGCTACGTCTTGGAACAAGAAGCTGCACTGAATTTCGTGTTACCATTTCAGGTTACGTAGCACATGGAAAAGTTAAGGGTTTGCTTTTGTTAGATATGGTTCCCAGTTAGGATATATGTGTTGTATACTGTTGATAAAGCTGTATGTTATACGTGGTGAAAAATCTAATAATGCAAAATGTTAATCTTAGTTAATTTGGTTATGTAAATTTTCTGAAATGGGCAGATTATTTTCTAAATCTCTCTCCCTTGCCCTGCTCAGCTGGGCTTTCTGTCATTCAGGTGGTCAGATGAAATCCTGCCTTTGATTTGCCATTTGCTGTGGTCCTTCAGGAGAGTGCAGATAGCTCAGATGTAAAGAATTGAGCTAATAATAATCCTGCTAATTATTCCAAGATCTTTGTACATAAACGTGTATATGGAACATGATTTTTTGGAAACATTTTTCAGTATTTTATGTTTAAGGTTTTTTCATCTCTTTTCCTATTTTTCTTCTGTCAGAAAGACAGTGACTATTGCTACTGCATATGCTTTTCTTGATCTTGCAGAATTTTTTATTCTCACAGTATGTCTTCTGAAAATGTTCTAAAATATTCCCTTTTGCCTACGTCCTTGCCCTTTGAAAAGCAAATTCAGAACCTGTGATTTTAGTTTCATATAAAACTGTGAATATTTGCCTTACCCAGAGGCTGGCCAGACTGCTTGAAAAGATTAATTTGATTTCTCCACCAGTGCTATGGTTCCATACAAACTATTAATGTGGACTTTACTGTTTTGTTTCATTGTGACTGAAACTTCATACGTATGTCTTGAAGAGAATTCACTCCAAAACAGACTGAACTACATTCTTCTCCCAGTGTAATGAGGAGCTTTTTAAATCTGAAAAGTGTGATCTCAGCAGGAGCAGGAGATGTACATCTAGTAATAGTGATAAACTTAATGCTAGAAGAAAGAAGGTGAGGAGTACAGCTATGAATATCAAAAATTGGGAGGAAGAGAATAAAATTGTTGTGAAAGAGCAGACATTGAAATCAGCAAAGTTTTTTAAAAAAAAAAAAAACCAAAAAAAAAACCAACAAGAACAAACCCACAAAAAGCCTACCCCCAAAACTGTTGTATTTCTTATATATATCAGTGAAAGCTATTTATAGTAAAGGCTATTTACAGTGACTGGTCAAAGAGCCAAATATAAGCTTGTGACTTATGGTGTCCTTTCCTTTTGCTGCTTCAGTGAGAACTCATTGAAATCCATGCTCTCTGAAAGTTAAATTCTGAAGTCTTTGGGTTAAGTAATTGATTGTGATATTCTCATGTATTATTTCCTTCAACTTGCAGGTAGCATAGATGTATAGTATTTTATGTACTTGCATATACCTATATAAACAGTGAGAAAAAAAACAGTCTAGATTGCCTCATTTTTAGACTTGCCACTACTACTACAACGATTATTTTGCCTACCAGTTAATATTATGAGAATCATAGCAGTATTCCTGCACAATGCATAGTCTATCACATTTTATTGCTTAAATGCAGTATTATTAAAAAAAATTTACTCATATCTGTCATTGGGAGTGAAGTAGGGATTTTGGGATCTCCGGGCTTTAGTTTTAAAGTTAAAATCTGCCACCAACAAACTGTCTTTTAGGGACAGAAAGGCTTTCTTTTTGAAGGTTTCACAGGAATATCATTTTTGACAGATTGATTGTGTATGACTTTGTATTGCTCTAATAACTTCTTTTTAATGGGAGAACTTTAATTGATGTCAAACTCAAAAGTTCAGTGACAGATGATGTGCCTTTTCTGAGTTTAGAGGTTAAAAATAATTGCCACTTCCATATGCGCAGAATGAACTGCCATAAAAATATTAATTCTATGACTATTAGAGACAAATTCAAAATAAATGGTCAGCTATTCTGTAAGCCTTGAGACCATTAATACAACTCTATTAATAAATAAAATCAACAACCATTAATGAACTAATTAACAAAAGCATGATAAATCAGTGCTTGTTGTAATTACTATTGCAGATAGAGTAGAATTTCAGGTTTGAATATGTTTAATATTTCTGTTTCTGTGGAAATATGAAAAATATTTTCAGAAAAGCAGCTAATTTCTGAACTGTTATAGTATAATAAAACATTTTGATTTATCTATTTATTTATTTTACTGCAGATGGCTATTAAAAAACCCAACATTTATTAAAGCACACTTCTGTCTGAGGTACAGCATGGTTTTCTCACATTAAGAATATTTGGGTGGAGAACCCCAGAGAGGACAGAAATTGGGTTCTGGACCATGAGCTGTATTAAGGGGAGCTTGGGGAGGGGAATGAGAAAGGGCAGAACACAGGGATGGTGGTCACTGAGTACCCTTGGGGCTATGGAATCTTTGCAGTATAATTCATGAAGTGTATCTTGACCAACATGAACAGTGACTTCATGCTGTTCTGCCTGTTGTACATTTAGCAATAAGACAGCTCAAAAAACTGTGCATCAATGAGTGTGAACCTATATAATTTTATATAATATTATTTTAAAAGGAATTTAGTGTGGTTTGTGATGTTTTGGGTCAACCCTTACCTCATGGAAATTTGAGATTTTCCCCATGGACACACTAATCCAGGATTTTCTGCATTTTTCTTGTAAAGAAGAAAAAAATAGAATATTTTTCACAGTGGGGAAAAAATTCTCGACCAACCTGGTAGCCTTCTATGATGTCATTACCAGCTGGGTAGATGGAAGGAGAGCAGTAGATGCTGTGTACCTTGACTTCAGTTAGGCTTTTGATGCTGTTTCCCATAACATCCTTATAATGAAGCTTAGTATGTGTGGGATAGATGAGCGGATAGTGAGGTGGGTTGAAAACTGAGCTCAGAGGGTTGTGATCAGTGATGCAGTCTAGTTGGAGGCTTGTAGCTAGCAGTGTTCCCCAGCGGTTGGTACAGCATCTTCATCATCATCATCTTCGTTATCCCCCCAGTCTCCTTCAACATCTTCATCAATGACCTGAATGAAGGGATAGAGTCCAATCTCATCAACTTTGCTGACAACATGAAGCTGCCGGAAGCAGCTGACACACCAGAAGGCTGTGCTGCCATTCAGCGAGAACGTGTCCAGTTCTGGGCTCCCCAGTTCAAAGAAGATAGAGATCTCCTAGAAAGAGTCCAGCGGAGGCCAAAAGAAGATGATTAGGGGCCTGGAGTATCTCCTGTATGAGAGAAGGCTGAGAGGAGATCTTATCAATGCTTATAAATACCTAAAGAGCAGCAGACAACTGGATGGGGCCAGACTCCTTTCATTGGTGCGCAGTGACAGGACAAGGGTGAACAAGCACAAACTGCAACACAGGAAGTTCCATCTGAACATGACGAAGAACTTTTTTACTGTGAGGGTGACAGAGCACTGGAACAGGCTGCCCAGAGAGGTTGTGGAGTCTTTCCTTCTCTGAAGATATTCAAAGGATGAGGGGAAATGGTAGATTTAGACTTGATATTAGGAAGAAATTCTTTGCTGTGAAGGTGGTGAGACACTGGCACAGGTTGCCCAGAGAGGTTGTGGATGCCCCCTCCCTGGAGGCATTCAAGGCCAGGCTGAATGGGGCTTCAAGCAACCTGATCTGGTGGGAGGTGTCCCTGCCTATAGCAGGGGGTTGGAACTAGGTGATCTTAAAGGTCCCTTCCAACCCAAACCATTCTATGATTCTATGACCCATCTGGATGTTTTCCTATGCAACCTACTACAGCGAACCTGCTTTAGAAGGGGATTGGACTTGATGATCTCCAGAGGTCCCTTCCAAACCCTACAACTCTGTGATTCTGTAATGTTTGACTTGGAATATGCCCCATCACACTTACATAGTCATTGGAGAGGAAAAGTGAAGACTTGTGCTAACATCTTTAAGGAATATCCTGTGAAGGGAATAATTACTTTATGTAAGTCCCATTCTCATAGTTAACTAAAAGTAGCCGTATACTGCCATGGCCTAAAGCTAAGTAATTGCACCTTTGATAAGCCATATGTACAGTTAATTTATTAACAGCTCTGAGGTAAAAACTACATTGTAGCATATATACAAAGAAATATTGATACATGACACATAACTCTAACTGCTTTCAGATTCATGAGGCCTAAATGTTGAAACTATTAATTAATCTTGACAATTTTTAGTGGAAATAATTATGCTGGAATGTGAGTATGCCTATGAAAAACATAGTAACAGGGAGCAATTAACCATACATTAATATGCTGTAGTTAATGAAAAGTTAATATTTCAAAATTTTAATTAATACTTCTATTGAAAAAACAGTAAATTAAGATCACAAAAATTTTAAAATAATGTAGATTTGAAACCATTCTAAAGCAATCTTTAGATACTATTGACCAATGCAATCTCTAAATTTTCTGGATTAGTTTTATCGCAGAGAAGTGGACAACAGAAAGTGAATGTATGTACTATTTTAACAATTAATATTCTGATTATCTTCATATAACAAAAATATCTCGAATCAAAATACAATGAAAATGAGGAGGGGGTTCAGGTTCAATTATAGTACCTGATGTGATATAAACTAACTTCCTAAGCTCCCACTGGAGCCAGCATAAAACTCTCATTCTGCATACACTGGCATTCTATAAAAATTCTTCAAATGAAAATACAGAAGAATACAATAAGCAATATCTAAGACAAAAACATATTAATATAGAACCTATGTAACACATTCATCTATGTTCATTTTGAGTTCTAACGCACTAGTCTTTCTCCTCCTCATCCTCAATGTTGGTCTGCCTTTCCCATGCATTCATATCTCTTCCCTTGTTATTTCCTGGTCAGTATTATGTAGGGTTTTCTTCACTCATAGAGGTGTGTGAGAATAATGAGAAAAGCAGAGATAAACACTGAATACTGCACAAGCTTCTGAACAACTATCAGATTAAATGGTCAGGACTTTTCAGCAGGAATAGGCTGAGAAATGTTTAAATCTATACTTCATCCAGCTAAATAAATGGAGGGGAGTTTAAATGATTATCATATTCTTTAGACAAACACCTGCTTTCTGAGGCTGTTGACAGGGAAAAGGCCTTGAGGACACAAGTGAAGGCTCTCTCCCTGGTGCTACAAGCTTCAGTCAGCACAGGCAGTGGGATTCAACAGGACTGGGCAGCTCTCCTCCCCTTCTATTACTCTTTTTTTCCAGGTAGACTTTCCTTGTAATGATGATATTTTTACTTTCATGTGATAAAAATTCAGCTTAAGTGGCCAAACTATCTTACTAATGAAGCATATGGATAATATATTTAATTTTATCCTAGGAAAAATCCTGAGTGGCTTTCCCTGAGCATCGTAGTCTTGTTGAAGATTGCGTATGGATATTTGGATTGCTAGTCACAATAGTTGTATTTCACCATGCATAAAAAAATGCATGCAGCAAGCAGGCATCATTTGTTCAGAGTATTTTGAAAGTAAAAATAGAGGAAGACTGACTTGTTTTGTGTTTCCAGCTTCCAAACTATATTTAGCTAACAACGTGCAGTTCTTTGCCAGTTGGCCGTACAATATGTTTGAAAGCTCTCATCCCAGTGAAAATTTTGAGTATATGTTGATTGCCCCTAAAGTAATAGAAACTACAACAGATGCAATCAGCACAATAACACCATTTAATAGAGCAAATTCTCGGAAACAAAACACTGTTTTTCAATATAGTGACCACCTTTAGCTATGCATTTTCACCAGCGATGAGCAAGAGCCTGCCTGCCATGCTTGTAAAAATCTGCACCAGTAGAGGTGACCCACTGTTGCTGTTACCACTGCTGAAATGCACCACCCATAGCCTCCCTGTGCTCATGTCCACTGTATGGTCTCCATGAACATTCAGCAAGTGTTGATGAATATCAATAGGTGCCATTTTTTCCGCATAGAGGAATTCAATGACACACCTTTGCTCTATCTGCACTTCCATGGCAATCTGCCCCTCTGCTGCCATCTCTCATATAGCAACAAAATGTAGTGGAATGCTGGTGGGAAGGTTCAGCCATAGCACCTGCCATACCACCAACATCCACCTCTGATATCATAGGCCAACATAATCAAATAGGAGGCATTGCTTCTGTTGTCATGTACTATATTTTTATTTCTTTTGCATTTATCCAGTTTATGAGAATAACTTCTGTAAGAATCATGCACTGTTGGTAGATATTATCTATTTGTACAATCTTTGAGTCTGATCATATATATAATGGGGATCTGAATGTTACAGTGGTTAGGATGAATTTTTTGCTGCACAAGAAAGGCAAAATCAGCCATTATCCTTTTAGTGTATAGAAAAACCTGTGTCTCTAGAACATTTTTTTCATTGGACTCATACTCTTCTTACATCTTTCACCCTTTCTTTTTTAACTGTTGTTTTTCTTTCCTAAATAAGCGATCTATTATTCTTCCTTAGATGAGTACCATCTAGTGTTACTTTTGAAAAATGAGTTAGTTAAACCCCTGTTATAAACATAAGTTTTGGAAATCTCACCATTAAATGTATTTATATATATATATATACATAATTTCATTGACAACGAGTAAAATATTTCTTAACACACATAAGTTTCTGTTGAAAATGAAACAGTATTCTGAAAGTATTCTCATTGCTATGTACATGCTGATACTTGTCATAAATCACAATTTAAGAAAGCATGATGTTTGTTCATAGGGGAATACATTCTGTCTTTATAAACATACAGATGTGTATTCCAATGGCAAAGCTGTTAAGAGTTTAATTAACTGCATTGCCATTTAACATTAAAATTACAAAAACCTTCCTCCTGCAAGAATAATAAATCAAATACCATCTGGTTATTGCCCAGGGCCTTCATGGCATAAAATATGATATTTCTGTACTATTCCCATTGACTAGACTTGTTACAGATCAAAATCACAACAGGCTTTCTAGATTTTGACTGCAATGAAGATTGCTTTTATCAAACCCAGGATAATTAGAAATATTTCCATCTGGTCTTCAAAACCAATGAAAACAATGACTGAATAAGAAATTAGAAGAATCTGAAATTAAGAGCAGGTACATGCAGCACAAGCTCTGCTGAAAGTCAAAGGTAAATCTGAAACTAATCTTTCCTTCTGTCCTCATGAGCTTAATCATACAGATTGTATGACTTTTGTTTTCATAATTCAAATTTATACAATGCACAAAAATAAGAACAGTTCCTGTTGCCGTGGTTGCCCACTAGCATATCTAGTTTTCAGCATGGCACAATATCCTTGTTTCTGAACTGGAGAGTCATGGATTTGATGGATGGACCACTCAGTGAATAAGGAATTGAATGGATAGTTGCACTCAAAGAGTTGCGGTCAATTGTTCAGTGTCCAGGTTGAGACTAGTGATAAGCAGCATTCCTCAGGCATTGGTACTGGGGCCAGTGTTATTTAACATCTTATTTGGTGACACAGACAGAGGGACACAGACCCTCAGAAAGTTTTCTGATGACACCAAGCTGTGTGGTCTGGTTGACAGGTTGGAGGGAAAGGATACAATTCAGAGAGACCTTGATAGGATTGAAAGGTGGGCCCATAAGAACCTCATTGAGTTCAAGTAGGTTTTGCAAGTTCAAGGTCCTGCAGCAGGAATGGGGTAATCCCAAGCACAAGTACAGTCTGGGTGGAGAATGAATTGAAAGCAGCCCTGAGGAGGTGGTCTGGGAGATGTTGGTTGATGAGAAGCTCAACATGAGCCAGCAGTGTGCATTTGCAGCCCAAAAGTCCAACAGTATCCTGGGTGCATCAAAAGAAACATCTCTGGTAGGTTGAAGGAGGTGGTTCTCCCACTCTGCTCTAATCTTGTAAGACCCCACTTGGAGTACTGCATTCAGCTCTGGGGCCTCCAACATAAGAAAGATATGGAGCTGTTTAAGAGAGTCTAGAGGTGGACCATGAGAATGGTTGGAGGGCTGGAGCACCTCTCCTATGAGCAGAGGCTGAGACAATTTGGATTGTTCATCCTGGAGAAGACAAAGCTCCAGGAAGACCTTATAATGGCATTCCAGCACATAAAGGGGCCTACAAGAAAGCCTGAGAGGTCATGAAGCAAAAAGAGATGGTGGCTTTAAACTAAAATATAAGATATAAGGAAGAATTTCTTCACTATGAGGGTGATAAGGCACTGGAACAGATTGCCCAGAGAGGCTGTGGATGCCTCATCCCTAGAAGTATTCAAGGTGAAGTTGGATGGGGTTTTGAGCAACCTGGTTTAGTGGGAGGTGTGCTTGCCTGTAGCAAGGAATTGGAACTAGAAGATCTTTAAGATCCTTTCCAACTCAAACTATTCTATGATTCTAGTAAAATCAGAAGGTTACAGGTGGTTTAAGTACTTTGCTGGATCAGGGCCAAAAATATAATTGGAAATTATGTGGAGTTTTACTAATTTTTGTTGCCTGCATGGTGCTCTAGCTACATGATTGAAATATTTTGCTTGGTGGCTTTTGCATAAAAATTGTTTAGTGATTCATTCAGTAACATTTAGCTCTGTGACCTCCTTGAATAACCTCCTAAATTTTAATACAAGAACAATGAAATTGCCAATCTTTCTTTTTCTTATCTAGTTGTTTCCTTCTATGTCATGGATGCCGTTGCCAATGCCAACTTAATATATACTGAATTTGTGATTTAGCATGTGTAATTTATAATGTTCATCTATTCAGCCAATTCTGGTTTAATAAGTTTTTAAATTTATTTAATGGATTCAGTTGAAAAGGTTCCCTGCTCGTACCCACAACTTATGTTTTGCCATCTAGGTGCTGTCATAGAAATGATAATCTGGTATGAAAGCATATGTTGTTTCTTGAATCTTTAATAATAACCTGTGTTTACTTCACCAACTTTGAAGGAAGGTGCACTCTTAGAGAATCTAATGGAGGTGTTAATATATTTATAGATATCTTTGAATTTTTTCAGCTTGTCAACTCATTTCTCAAAGCAAAAACAAGTTTATGGGACATACAGCTGTAAATAAAACAGAACTATTTTTCTACCAAGCAATTAATGCATATTGTAAAACATAGTTTTAGTTGTATGGGTCAGAGATTATATAAAAAAGTTTTGCTTATCTTATTCACAAACATTTCATCAAGGAAGTCTGATGACAAAGTGATTAAGATTAGAACTAATTTTCCATTTACAGGCTGATTTTTTAAAAACTTCTAACATGTGCACGTGTATTTGAATTGGCCAAGGACCTGATGCTTTATGTGAATACATAGCAGCCTAGTGAAATCTGCTGGAAAGTCTTTGATTCTTTTGTGCTTTAAGTGTCCAGTGTTTATATATCAGAAAATCAGGAGGTATACAGTTCACAGTAAACAGAAGAAAATCCCTACAGCAAGAAGTCATAAAACAAAAGCTACCTGCTTTAGAAGAAACCCAAATATCCTAGTTTAGATAAAGTATAGGAGGGGAGAATCTTCTTGTTCAGTTGAATCCCAGAAATTAAAAAGGATTGATTTCGTTTTGGAAATAGAAGCTTAATTTTTTTTTTTTTTTTTTTGCGTGTGTGTTATTTCTTGCTTGGGTGTTACTGAAAAGCCACAATGGGTAGAACATAAACAAGGTCAGATGTCATACAAGTCATGAATTAAGAACTGTAATGCATCACAGGTATTTATTAATATGTGAGAGGTCTGAGGAAAATAAAATGCTGTTTGAGTGACAATATGTTAAAGAAACACTTTGACTGTAAGCTTTTGGTTAAATGCTCACAGGCATTAGAGAGAAGGGCATATGCCTTGAAAGCAACAGAACATGTATAAAAAAGCCTCTAGTGATATCTCGGATAACTTAGGTTTTTGGGAAGCCCTATATCTTACAATTTCTAATAATATTAGAGTCCCGTAGAATCTTAACTACAGAACATGCATATTATGTTTGTTGGTGTTGGCTGGCTCACTGTTTGGAAATCAATAGGAAATTATGGAATTTACAAATAATTTTAATCTGCTTAAGATGCTTGTTCTACTGCATGTGACCATGTTATTACTCTTAGGATTAGCAGTGAATTGTACTGCTTTGCAAATAAGACTTAGATAATATCAAGCACATTTGAATATGGTGACAGCGGGATTAAGTAAGGTGACCTGCTTTATCTTTTGATTTCAATACCATAACAGGTGGCTTTTTACAAAGACTGTCTTGTGCATCTTTATGCAAACTTATAGTAGAAGGCATAATTTAACCATAGAAAACCACAGATAGCTGACTTAACTATCTTTTAGTTTCGCTTTGTCAGCCTATTTAAACAACTGGAAGTGAGGAGAATCTCTCTCCTTAGTTTTTTGGATCTCGGTAAAAAGTTCCTCATACTGAATACAGGTATCAAAGCAAGATCAGCTAGATACTTCTGAAATTTCCAATTGCTATGTTGGCTGATTCTCTACAGACTGCAGCAAGAACTCAGCCACCTCCTGCACAGATGTCTACACATGAAGCGCCTGAGTTTAGGTGGCTAAATCTAGAGCTGAGTCCCACACTACTGAATACAACAGGTGACTTAATCAGCATAATGCAGATGTTCTGGACTCTAATCACCTGTTGCAGTGTATTCACAATCCATCTGCTGATGCACCTGGAAAGCAGAATGTGCTGGATATCATGCTGCTGTGAATATACTACTACAGGTACCTCTATTTGCAAGTTAGCCCTTTCCGTGTTGAGATTTTTGCTGCTACAATGATGACATATCAAAAGCAAGCTGTCTTACTATAATAAATAAATAAATAAATAAATCTGTCTTTAATGGCAACTATTGTAAAATGTGGAAAACCAGCGAAGCCGTGTTTTCTTGCCAAATGGATGATTTGCATCCAGTGGAAACTACCCTGGAGCCAAACACCAGCAAAACCAAACTGACAGTCTGCACTTCAGAAATGTTTAGATGGTGTGCTGTCATTGAAGGCCCTCTTGGACTATATATAGAGTTTATGAGACATTTCTATCTGACATAACCTAGGAGGCAATACAAGAAATGTAATGCAAGAAATTGTCTTCTGCCAGATGGAGCTGTGCCTTACTGACAGATGTTTACAAGTCTGATTATGAAACACTAAATTACTCTTGGGACAGAAATGACTTGGTTGTTCTAGTACCTGTTGGTTGTTGGTACTACCATTATTTTTTCCTTTTTTTTCTCATTCTATTTTTGTTTATTCTAAATGTAATTTGTGGAAAAATAAATTCCTAAAGATGCAGGTATATAATTAATGTAACAGAATTTCAGTTCCTTAGGTTCTAAGAGTTATTCATCAGTCCTGAAGACTACCATAATATGTGGTGCTGTGGACTGTGGATTGATAGAGTCAAGGAAAAAGCTACTTACTATAGGTAAGTAATGGCATTGTGTCAGGGCAAAATGGAATGGAGGCATACTAGTAAGGTAACCTTACAGACAGTTGTGGAGGATTCCTACCAGTGGTGGGAAGGACTGAGAGAGTAATAAATAAGAAAATACGACCAATGGTGATGAGGGCTGCCACCAGGATACAGCTGGAAATATCTTGCTGCTAATAAACAGATAATTAACGAGGAGGAGTAGGCCTTGAAAGTCTGTGAATATTGAAAAAGCTTCTGCTTTATGCAAGAGGAAACTACTGGGAGTATGCAAAGTGGATCTTGCAATGATTGAACTGTTTCTTCTATTCCTTCATATTTCTTGAGGCCAAAGGAAAGGCTGTGGAGAAACTGACATGAGAGAGCCCTAGGTGAGCATTTTAGTTATGCAAATAGTTACTTAAGCAGAGGTGATCTGCAAGAGTTTTATATGTAGGTTGGATGTGAGAAGAGAGATGGGAATCCAAACCAACTAAAATGATAGATGAAGGTAAAGTGTACAATTAAACTGTTATGAAGAAAGG
The DNA here is from genome assembly GCF_002078875.1 of Numida meleagris. Taxonomy (NCBI): domain Eukaryota; kingdom Metazoa; phylum Chordata; class Aves; order Galliformes; family Numididae; genus Numida; species Numida meleagris. Next base: position 128,618,497 of record NC_034409.1, read on the forward strand.
AAATGAAGGAGAAGATTTACAGGGAGAAAATGAGGACTGTGCTGGACTACCAGTAAGAGTAAACTCATCACTAGAGATCATTAATGACCTGGCAGAGGACTGCACTAAACTAATTTTTAAAAAATGACAGCTTAATCAGAAGGATTGGGATCCACGAATTTTTAGCACAAGGAACACTAGTGAGTTGTATGTAGTCTGGTGAAATTTCTCAGAGATGAGAGGCAAAGAAAGAGGAAAAAGAGGATCAAGGACAGCATCTCTTTAGCAGGAGACAATACTATGAAGGACTCTTTAAAGCGTACAAGATGAGAGATTAGAAGAGAGCTAGATGAAGCTCTCATCAACATCCAAACCCAGGATAGTAGAGGCAACCAAGTCAAAAAAGAAATGGGGAGACAAGCAAGAAACAGTGCTTCTGGTTTCTCTTAAGAGGTTGGTGGAATGTCCTTTGGAATTTTTTTTTTTTTGGCAGTAGAATGAAATTCTTTAGTTATATAAAGTATTTGCAAAGTTTCTGTTGCTGATGGAAGGGGAAAAAGAAAACAGGTTGAGGGTCAAGCTGATGCCTGAAATTAAATCTGTACTTGACTGTAGTAGTTCAAATCATGGCTTAGTTGAAAAAAAATCCTATTTTTAGAAACACTTATAAATACTAGCATAGTGGAGAGCTACATGATTTGCATTAGAATGTAAAGCTGACACCACCAAATGCTGTGAATAATACACAAAATTTATGCTTTTCACAAAGAGAAATAGGCAGCAAGTGATATATATCTTTCACATTGCCTCTGCAAGGTTTTTTGGCTCATGGGGTAAACTCATTTCCTTTCCCTGCCAAAAATGCATACCCATGCATGTCAAGGAAAAGTTTGATACCTGATACACTAACATTGAAAGTCTGCAGTCACTTCATATACTTACATCGAGTTTTGTTTTCTGGCATTGTACAAACTCTCACTTAAATGATTTCTAAGATTATCATGTTTCGAATATTGTACAGAAAAATCTAGTGAGTGTATTCTTCGGACACAAAGTGTATTTAATCAGTGTATATTCTGAAGTGCTAGCAATTAGTGCATCAATGCACAGAAGAATTTGAAATACTAAATACATGCTGAAGCTTATCATTAAATAAATTATTTCAGTGACACTGGTGCAAGTTTATTTCCATTTTAGCTACCAGGGCATGGTATACTTTGTGCAAACTAATGATGTAGTTGCATTTGGAAAAAAACTAAAAATACATTTTTCTTATTTTAATGATTTCAACCAAGACATACAAGCAGGTTTTTTTTGGCAGATATTATTTTTCATTGTAAGAATACTTGGACTTTTCATATATGAGGTACACTGCTGGAATATTAATTTTGGATTTGTGAGATTTCTGAGCAGTATTCAGTACTTAGAATGTGTAACTTCTGGATACAAACTACATGGAGAAGTACTATCACTTGGAGTAATAACGATAAACTATCTCCTACTCTGGCAATGTTTTCATGTTCAGTAGGTGTATGTCTGAGTAGTACACTGGTTAAAATGCTCCTTGTATTTGGACTTCATTAGAGATTGTTTATTGATTCATACAGCTACTTAACAGTATTTTGGTAAATGAAACTTCACTTGTCTAATTTTTATTAAATTCTGAACTGTATTTTGTGGGAGTGTCAACTACTTTGAAATTTATGATTGATTTGTGATCATCTTTCTTTTTTTAATAGCTTAACTACCATTTTAGACTTTATGTTTAACTTATTTCCTTAGGGATTGCATGAAATTTCAAATAAAAATGCATTCTAATTCATGCTTTTAACTTCATGTTTCTTTCTCTTCCCCATTATGTTCCCATGCCTATAAGCATTCTGATAAGTTGGAGACTAGAACTATATAATGTAAGCGCGTGTAAGGGTAGATCCCTTTCTCTAACCATACTTGAGTTATATCACAGAAACCATTTGGCACGTCTTTAGATCAGTTAGCTACTTGTAACAAGCATGTCTCATTAAAAAAGTATTTGAAAAGCCTTTGGTACCTTTCTTTTCATCAAACTCTGACTTTTTGTATTCTTTCCTGTGTAATCATACTGCTGTGAATGCATCTGTGCGTCTCCCAACTAGTAACTTCTGAATGTGCTTATCAATTTATCAAACAGATTAGACAGGGGAGAGGATTGTGGGGAAAGGTGGCTTAATTTCTAAAATATAATTAACATCCCTGAGATGTTGTCAAAGTTGGTGGCTGGGAAGAGGAAAATAAACTCTGTTAGTATTCCACTGAGGGAAAGTTCAGGCTGAGCCCACAGTTTACACACTGAAAAAAACATGCAGAGGAACATCATTTTAAGATATGGAAGAAAGATTTGCTTGGAGTTTTCCACTTCTTAAACAGAAAGCCAATCGAAGTTAAGATACAAATTGGTAAGGAATTAGGCTTCATTACTTCCCAGTGTTCACAGACCTGCTTGTCAGTAAGGGTGAGACTGATCTCACCTCACCTTTCCATTCTACAATGCTGAGATCTTTATTTCAACTAATTTCTCCTGGCTCTCATAAGATTCGGTAGAGAAAAATAAGTTTTGGAGGCTAATTGATTTCATCCTATATAAAAACCTAGCAGAAGGCAAACAGTCTTGTAGAAAGATCGGTAGCTCAGATTTAGGCTTGAACAAATGCGTCCTACAACAAAACTTTTTCCACATATTGGTTTTCTATGGATAACTGTGGTTAAACAGGCACAAAAGGGTGTAGAGTGTTAAAGACAGGATCAAAAGACAAAGAAAACATATTGGGTAATGAAAGGCAGAGGCAGAACTCAAAATCAGCAAGATGCAGAGAGGATGATTAACAAGGAGGGACTGCAGCCAAGAACTTCTATATGAAGGAACAGATGTTGTAGTAATAGGAGTAAGACTGTTTGGCTAGAGTGTTTTGTTCATCTGCTTTTAGTTCATTAGAATTAAGCATAAATTGTTTGTGCCTTTGGATTTTGAAGAAACAAGTAGCTGATCTGTCACCCTTCTACTCCTTGAAATGAGAGCACTGTGCATGATTTTGAGACTGAAAATCTCCTTTCTTACTTCATTCTGAATTTCCCTATCAGGAGAAGCAAATCTCCAAATCCTCTTGGGTGTTTCTGGCTGATTATTGCCACTCCTGGCTTTTCTGACTACTGTAAGATTAAGAGTTTTATGGGTTGGTGTGAGGCCAACACTGTCCTTGGGAATGAGTAGAGAGTATGAGCTGTCCGCCCAGGCATGGGGTTTGAGCTCATGAAAAGCAGGGTGAAAAAGAAGTCAAGTTCTGCCAAACTGTCTTAAGCTGAAGATAAGTGAGTTAGTGGGAAAGGAGAGTTGTAGAAGGGAACAAGTGCAGCCGAATAGAGATGACTGTAAGAAGAGTATTAGTGAAATATCTGCTCCTTTTCATTCTCTCTCTAATTTGATTTAGAGAGATGCAAAGCTGAACTGACTTGAGACAGTTTTTTGGTTTTACTCCATAAAATTTGTATGTAGCAGTTGGTATTGACCAAGGCATAGCTGAACTTTCACATGTCGTATCTGCTGGTATAAATAGTTTTTGTTATCTAAGAAGTCACTACTTTTTGCAGCTTCACATATTTATTATATCAAGTGCCAAGAGTACAGCTAATTACAACATGCTAACTTTGATTAGACAGTATTGTTACTGAACAAGGGACTTATTCAGAGAATATAAAAATTATAAAGTGATTTTGTACATAAATAGAGTACTTTGGTAATCAACAGAATTAGTAAGAAAGTGCTGTATTGAAAATATTTGCTCAGAGAAATCTTGTATCTTTAAACATTGCTTTACAAAACAATTTATGAGTTCAAAACACAGAGGTCACTTAAATGGCAGAAAGGGACACAAAGACTTGGAAATCCAAAGAACACTGGGAGTTTGAAGATTACTTATTTGCCTATGAACCCTGACTAATAAGCCTTCTTGAGAGAGATTATATTAATTCACCTCAGCTTAAACATGAAACAATGGTAAAGTAAGTTTAGTTGCCAAAGCATCATACAGAAATTCAGAATTACATCAGAATATACTTTTACATGAAATTTCATTTTTTTCAGATAACTTCATATTTTAATAGAAATAAGATGATCTTCCCTCTGTTACTAAATAAGAGGTCAGCCTCCTCTTGTGCATAGCAAGATAATCAGAAGAAAGGAAGACTGAATATTCATGTTATCTTCATTATAATGCATTTCAAATAATAACTACTCAGAGGAAGTAGTAGTACAGTATATTTACTGTTCTCAGGATAGTAAATAGTTTTATTTTCTTGTGTAAGCCATTGTTTCTTACATAAAAGATGTGGTTGTATTAACTATTTTTTGTTTTTTGTTTTTTTTTTAATTACTTTAACTTAGTAGTTGTATTTAGTAACCTAAATTTATTATGACCCCTGCACTCAGGGGCATTGAGCAAGGCAGATGTTAATTTAAACATTACATTTGTTAACCACTTGAATAATAACTTCCTGGTCAGCACTTGCTGTTGTTCATTTTCAGTAGAAGACATTACTTAAATAGGAACAGTGAAGTTTTAAGCTCATATATAGCAGTTAGATAAATAACCATTGCCATTTTAGCCTAACTATTAATTTTAAACTAGTGATTAAGACCTACTTTCAGGGAAAATATAGAAAACCTATTCCTGAATGACAGATAAGATTTTACAGCTTTTTAGTGATTCTTTTGTTGTTATTGCTGTGGATTCATTTGATTCTATGTGCTTTGAAGAATCTAGTAAAGAAAAGGAAAGAAATCATCCTGGGTCAATTTGAAAAATAATTCTTATTTGTTTTTTGTTTTTTTTTTAATTTTTCTCTTGTTGTAGTGTGTAACGCACTGCAAAATAATGTTTTTTCCTATTGTGTGTATTATTAAGTCTTTACCACTTGCTGACAATGAATGCTGAACAAAAAGGTATAGATTCAGAACAAAATGTCATCTATGTAAATAATTTACATAGCAGTAGGAAAACAATCTAAAGAATAGACTTTTCAAGGGCAAAAATATAAAAATTACTAGATTATTCCATCAGTCATATTTCCACCAGAAATATTCATATTCCATCTCCAACAATTTAAGGATATTAATGCCAAGCTTTTACATCAGATTTTGTAGAATAATGATATAGCTGAAATGCATATGAATACATTACTGTACCAGTTGTTTCTAACACATGGAATTCAAAAGACTTTTGCAGAAAAGGCCAAATTCAGAGAAATAAATGGAAAAAAAAGTCCTAAATGTATCTGAAACAATGATCCTGATAGTTTAGATAACATGTTTTCATAGCGGAACTGAGGGATGGTTCAAAACCACTTGTACACAAATCATTTGATTGTCCAAGCTGTTTAAAAGAAAATGGAACAAATAAATAGAGGAGGTAGAATGGGGTGCATGTTTCTACCCCATGTTAAAACATCCCACTAATGATACTTATCTGCCCCTCTACACTATGCTTTTTCTATCTTGTCTTTCTTAACTTTACTCTTCCATCTCATAAGAATTGATTTTTTTTTATAGTTTATGGGGATATATCTGTAGAGTTTGTATTTGTCTAGTGCTTTGTACAGAGGAGCTTTAACTGACTGAGTAACAGGTAGACTTAGAAAAGGATTTGCTTTGCTTAGCTTTAGTTTGCTAGTGTACTTAACATTAGACCTGTGGTTAATAAAAGCACATAATTTTCCATCATACCTATTATCTTTAATTCATTTGAGCTATGTAGAAAAATAAAGTAATACATACAACTTTTGTAGGTATACTATTTCAAAAATAGACAAAACACTTATTTTGTGAGAAATGCCTATAGCAGAGAGGTCTGGAATATAGAAAGTTATTTTGACAAAAATTTGGGTAAGCTGCTGATTTACTTTCTCAGAGGCATAACTGAGAAAGTGATTTTCTGTTCTGTTGAATGTTTCAAGAAACACAGAAGCAGTTATGAAATATTGCAAAACCTATTTCAGCAGTCCTAACACATTCATTTTTCCACTGTAAATCTCACTTGTTTTGTATTAGTCCATTTCATTAGTTGAATGTTTGTACCAGAACCATTCAAACAATTCATGAAAACAATTCATTACCAGCAACACAAAGGTTTCCTACTTATACTATAATCAGTACCCGAGTCTCTTAAAGTACTGTCGTAGAAGATGTACTTCACTGATTTTTCTCTTCTAGTTGTCCATGATAATATTAATCTTCTTACCTTCAAACTCACAACTATGCTTCACTGGATAGATTCATAGTAGAGGAATAAATATGGGTTTTGTAATGAGCTGAGTCAATTTCATATAATTCTATTCCTTAGACTTTAGAATGATGTGAAGCTTTCATACCAAAGTCAAAAGCAACAAATTAAGGACCAAACTTGTTTGGGGGGGCCTATCTGGTGGATGTAGAGAAATTACATTTCTAATATATGATGGTACATCCAAGTATGATGTGAAGTTGTGATAAATCCAAGAAGTCACTGACAGAGCATCATGAATCTTTACACCACAGTTTATCTTGTGTTGTAGTTCTTAGCAAGCAGGAAGGGAACCAGTCTGTCTGTATAGAATGTGCCCCCTAACACTTAATGAATAGAAAGACTTGTCTGCTTGTAGGACATTTCAAGTAAAAAACACCAATAAATGGACCTGTAGGGACTATTTGGGGACTCAAGCATTCTTGGAAATTTTTTCTTTAATTTCAACATTCTTGGACCATGAACTCACATGAATTGAAGCTATTTAAACAAAATTTAACCACAGAATTTTCAAGAATGTGTGCGAATTTAAGTTTGCAATATTTATTTCAGCTCAGTTTTGCGTACTGGCAAACATTTACTGGCTGCAAAGGTGCAGCGGGACAGAAATAAATACTTTGGTCTCTTTGGAGCACCAATTTTAGAAACAAGGGTGAGTATGTTACATTGTAAAAAATGAGAAAAATCATCAGACTAAAGATGAACTAAAACCCAGTCAGTGGCATACTGTTTTTGCCAAGATGCAGCATAAAATATCACTCATCATATGTAGTGATAACAACACTACCTGGCAAGGAATGGAATTATTACTTTGACTGTAAACTCTCATAGATTTGACAGCTTGCACTGGAGCTTTAACCTTGTGTGCTGTGTGTTTCTTGAGTGTATCTGTTGATGGAAAAAGAAAATGCACTCTTTTTATGGAATATACAGATTGAATTATTAATGCAGTAGTAGATATAAAGCAATTTAGGTTTTAAAGTGTTATGTAGATTTTAGCCGTATTAAAACTTTGGGAAAGCTGCTTACGTACAAAGCTGTCTAGCAAAAGTGCTTGAAGGCCCTCTGTACGATAGAGGCCATATGCATGATAAAGAATACAATGACTAATGCAGTAATTGCACATGTTTTTAGTTTCACTCTGCTGTATTTTTCTTCTGTTTTCTGTGGTAAAACAAGGGAAAACAAGTGAATTAAACTAATATCCTTGAATGGAAAAATCTGAACTAAAAAAAAAGGAAAGGTGCATCCAAATAACTCCACTCTATTCAGAGAACTTACTGGAAATTGAAAAGCAACTAGTGTAACCTAAATCATGTTGTATCAGCAACATTTTCTCAGGATAAATTATTTCTTGATGTTGTGATATAATACTGGTGCTCAAAGTTACATACAGGTATTGTTGACGTTACTAACACACACAAGTTCTTGTCCATTTTTTTTTTAAAGAGCAAAGTGAAACAGTAGGATTTTTTCTTTTTAAAGGCTCAGGAGATCTAGCAACACTGAAACTCAACTACTCTAATTATTTAAATCTTTAACTGTACAGAAGGTCATAATCTAAAGGTTCCCTGTATGAATTTAAGTCTGGTGATCGTAGTCTTGATTTCATAAAAGCTTCTTTCTCTTTATAAAAGTGTAGGTTTGACCAGCCACTCTGCACGCCAACATGTTGTACCAGTGCGCAGAAGATTACTTCCCTCTGGACACTAAGGAAATATCAGCCCACTTCATGTAAAATTAGACTAGTACATGATAAAAAATTTCAGCTGCATAAATTGAATGTGTTAGGCTGTCATGACCACCTTACACTTTCTTTTAAGTAATTAATGGTTATGCAAATCTCAGGAAAAGGAAAACATTGAGAGCAGGCTCTGTTGCCCCTCCTCAATGCAGGTGTTTGCTCTCTCTGATTCTATCTCTTATCTTGTCTGGAGGCTAACACAAGCCTTCTCGAGAAAAGAATATGCCTGAGATGTTCAAACACGATTGTTTTGCTCTGGATACTGGTAGTCAAGTAGAAAGCAAGCAGTAGTAAACTTGGGAAAGTCTTGCTAGTTGCTTTATGTAATTGTATCATGTTAAGAGTTACTAAATTTTTACTTGAAGCTGCAACTTTTCTGCTGGGGACCCTGACAAGTGTTTCATGCCATAGGGCACGTTAATGGAGGAAAGCCAAAACTGCTAGGGTACTTTGAAGTTGAATGAAATTGAGAATCCATTCCATCCTACTGTTAATGTTGGCTTTCCTGCTTTTGGATTTCTTCCAGAGGAGAGTCTGTGTCTGTGGAGTGGGAATCACTTGATTTACCTATTTGACTCCTGATCCAGAACAACACTTATTTATGTTTTTTTTTAAATTAATGAGATTACTCCTATTCTTAAAGAAGTGATTTAAAGTTAGGAGATTTTTTCAGACATTGGCTTTTATATGCTTCTTTCTGTAATATAATTCTACTAAGGCCTAATTTATAGAGCAAAGCAACCAGGTTATGTGTGCTCTATGGATTAATAAAACTAATCTCAACATGCACAAACTTCTGAGTCTAGCTTTCTTTATATATTGTGGTACCAATAAGCTGGTCTAAAGTCATTTTTTTCTCTTTTAAATGTGGGGTATTTCTGTTGGCCATTGGGTCCTTAAAGATAAATGCTAAAACTTCCTCTTTCATTCCTCTTGTGTCCTAGATATGAAGTTTTGAACACTTCACACATATTGCTAAATTAAATTTGTTAATCTAAAGGGATATTAGAAAAACAAGAAAAGTTACTTTTCTAACATGTGCAGTTGTATCAGAGCTATGTTGCTCTTCCCTAGTAAAATGCCACTATTAGTTCTGTGTTTTCAGGTTTGTTTCTGTATTTGAGCTTATATTCTTTCCTAGGTGTCTGCAGAGTTTCACCCATTCCTAATGGAGTTTTTGTTTGATTCTAATAGAAAATCTGGATGCTGTTGTCTTCTAACAACTATTCTCTCTTTTTTTAAACATTCAGTTAAAGTTTTTTTTTTCCTAACTAGAATTGACATGTTTTCCATTTTCTTCCATTGTATTTCATAGGGATTGCTAGCCTTCCATGTATGAATAGCTTTTGGATAGTTACCAGAGTCTTTTGTTCTAACAGCCCTTGTCTTTTATCTCATCTGTAACACAGAGACCTAAACAGATACAGCAACAAATATTCTATTAATAGTGATTTGAATCTTCCAGGTGGAGCTGGCAGACCAATTAATTTTTTATTTTTGCAGTGAATAAAGTTTTTAATTTAGGGAATCTGAAGTTTGGAAGGTCAAGGAAGAAAGGCCTAACTCTTAGGTTCTGCACCTAAGAGTTAGGGTTTCAGCAAATGCTGTTTCCAGATCTTCTAGACTGTAGGAGGCAAAACTTAACACCTTTAAATTTTCTTATTCAGGAATTGATTTTCCTTATTTCAGTTTAACTTCTGTCAGTGACTCTATGGAAAATCTTGGCATAGACTCAAAACAGATAAAATACCACAAGAAATTATAATAATTTTAGCAATCAGAAGAAAATGGGATTATAGGTTTTGTTCTGTGATTTCAATTACACAGTAACACCTGTGTGTGGTAACTAGTAGGTAAGAACACTGTAATTTTTATGTAATTCTCAGCTATGTGAATTTCACAGCAATTTAATGTTGCATTAACGCTCACTGGCAGTTTTAGCCACCTGTTTTCAGAGCTACAACAGGTGTCAGATTTGAAGGGATCATGGGCATGTAATAAATATTTTTAGCTTTTTTTATTTTTAAGCATAGAAAATTACAGTAAAGCCTATACTTTCAGGTGGAGTGAATTAGTAAGTCAAGGACTTGGAATAATGGAAAAGTTGACACAACCAAAATGGCAGGAAGTGTATAAGGCAGTCTGCACTGCAAGAAAGGGAGAGAAGAAACAGAATGACAGTAAAGTGACTGCAGATATGATGAAAATAGAGAAATTAACAAAGAGTAGAATTCCTAGTGGATTTGAGACTAAGACAGACAAGAATTAAAAATTTCTCCTTTAAATTTCTACTCCTTCCAAAAGCCAAAGAAAAGGAAGCTAAAGAATTAATCAGAGTTAGTAAAAATGGATTGTTTTTCAAGAAGTCCTGTGCATTTTTCAACTATTAGGATGAAAAGTCAACATAATATTTTTAGAAAATCTCTCCATAGGAGAATGTGACAGCAAATAATCACAATAAAAATTAGCTTTATATCTAGAAATGTTAGTAGAAATAGTTTATAGATAATGTTGTATAAATCTAAAGAATTGAATAAGTTAGGAAGCAACAATTTTCACAAGCAAGTCTTAAATTTATAATGTAATTTTGTCTCTCATTTTTTTCTCTCAAAAGTATTTCACTGTGCTGTGTGATAGCTGAGGTACAGAAAAAGAATTTGCTAACTGAGCTGTACTGTGTTTGGCTATAACTTATGTAGACCTGTATAAGCTTTGTTAACTAGCTGATTTCTGTTTGACTCATGAGGGTTATTTTATATCATTTTCATTAAGATACATGAACTTTGTAGTTTTACCTTACTGTTGGAAAGAAATATGAGTTACTTTGCCAATAAAATTGTGAAATTTGATCCAATTAAAAGATGCAACTTTCCTGTCATTTGGAAATAATCTTACATATCTTCTCAGTATATGCACATCTGAGTCTCATTTTTGAGGCTGCTTTCACAGGCATATATGTGCATTTAAAAATGAGCTTATGATTAGCAAACTTCCAGGGCAAGGCATTGCATATGATTAGAGAATGTTCAAGAATTCAGTGAATTATCCACCATCTGTCCTTTGTGAAATATTTTCAGACGACATGGCAAGCTTCAGATGTGCAGTACTGTGTTGAATAAAGGGAACAAGTAGGTAGGTGGGTGTATCTTCTATAGAGCTTACAATATGAAACTGATATGAAGCAAGAAGAACAAAATTTTATGCCTGATGCAAGCCTCATCAGTATAGTTTAAATTGTGCTTTAAATTTTGAATGCATGCAGGAATAGAATTTAGCTTTAACTCTTACCACTGGCTGCCACCAGAATTCTTTCATTGCCAAATGTTTGGTCCTAGGAGAGTGCCTGACTGGGAAAGCAAAAGCAGAATGTCTGAATGTTCCCAATTTCCTTGCAAGCGTGGCTTTTCCACTGGCACCCCAGCAGATATACAGGCTGTGTAAGCTGTTAGCAGTATCTGTAGTTAGAACTGTCAGGGTGATGGTGCCTGTAGGTGGGGCTTTTATGGGTAAGAGTGTTTCATATGTCACACCCCAGGTTAGGTGGTACAAGACACTGAACTTTGGTTTTGTACATCCTAGGTCCCACTGGCTCTCAAAGCACCACAAACTAGAGCTGCCTGGTAAGAGATTAGTTTGTCCAGGATATTGCAAGTTGGACCCCAAAGGCTTCTCTGTTGTGTTTTAGAAACTATGTTGATAAACTTCTAACCTAAGAAAACTGTAATATTCACCTCTATGGGCACTCATTAAAAATGGGATTTATCCCCAGAATAATCATGCAACAGTTTCCTTTTATTCTAAGTACAGGGCCAGTAATCTTGCAGCAAGGCAGGATCAAAAATAACTAGATCATTACCATGAAAAAGCTTCACTTTCCTTACTGGTTTTTGTGTCCATGTTTGATTTCTCCTAATACATACTTCACACTTTACAGAGTTTCAACCTGTACATTCCAAATTCTCATTTTAATTTGTCATGAACGTGCTGAATTCTGCTCTCCACAGAGTCTGACATCTCTCCCACACTGGGGTGATTTGCAAGCTTTTCACTACTGGATCACTAAAGTTATTAATAAGCAAAACTTTGTCCAAGACAAATCCCTGGGGCTGCTACTTGAAATGTTCCCACTATCTTTCACTGAACTAACATCTGCTTGTTGTGTGTATTTAAGCAGTGTGATTTTGTTTAGACTGCACGTTTGCATGTAAACTTGTGGTAGGAAGAGAAGGAGGAAGAAGTGGATGAAATGCTAAGGCCTGTTACCCCTCCCTTCCTCTCTGAAGCAGTGAGAAGTCAGTGCAGTTTCCCTGAGCTGGCTGCAGAGAGTCAGGGTGAACCTTTTGTGCCATGCAGGGCATGTGTATCTCCCTGTCTGCAGTGGAGATGAGGGACAAAAAGGCTGCCCAGTGCAGGATGTGTCTGCTCTCTTTCCTTAGTTAATATATAGAAACATCACACCAGATGTGCTGCCACTACAAGATCTTGTAAAAATGTATTTTTTTTTGACAAAGATGCTGATTAGTGTTTCTTACTAATGTGAAGTGTTACTTGAGGGGGAGATTTTAGGACTGCTAAGCCTTGCAGATCATTTCTCCTGGGCAGGAGCAACTGACATGTTGCTTTATCACTTCAAGGTGAATGTTGAAAATGAGCATTGATGGAAAGTAAATTTTACATTGTTTAAAGCATGCTCTTACATTTGATGTAACTAAAGAAAATGTAGGTACCTAAACATTACATTGTATGCAACCTGAGACAGGAGCTGTGTCTTCCCTTGAGGTAGAGCAATAGCACAACTGGGTACTGATCCGACATGGGTAATTGACTATCTCTGCAGTAACTAATATTCATGGAGTAAGCTTCATCTCCTCTCTCTGTGGCACACAAATTCCACATAGAATTTGATCCAATTACATTTGTGCTCAGGCTAGTGGTCCTGAGATTCTGGCCTCAAGTTGAGAGGAAATTGCCCATGCCATGAGAGTAATGGCTTCATAGCTGGGCTCTATGCAACCATCCATGCTAAATGAGATGAGGTACCTCCCCAGGCTGTGTGCAGCTCTGGCTGCAAGTTTCGCTCCCACTGTGAGAGTGCGGGCAGATTACAGTGCATGCATGTTTGTTGAGGTTGTAGTGATCAGAAAGATCAACACAATGAAAAAGGTGTTACTAAAAGAGGACTGGCACGATAGAAAGGTGCTACAAAGGAAAGGAAATAGATTGCTCACCTGTATCAGAAGATTCTGGGCTCACAGGAAAAAGGTTCCACCAAGGAGGGATCTCCTTGGAAAGAGATCTGTGGCAGTCAGCCCTTAAATGAGGCCTAAGAAGGGTGGAGCCTGGCTCCACCCCTTCCAGTCACACAGGTGAATTGCCTTCACCTCCCAGGACTTACTGGGTTTTTCCTCCAGGTGCTCAATCAGTGGTTCAGGCCATGACTCAGCAGTTCCCATACAGAGGTCCTGTGTAATCCATCAATTTTCTTGTACGGACACCCTCCATGCTGGGTCTCTTCTCTTTCTCTTCTCTTTTTAATGGTTGAGAAACTTTTAAATCTCTTTGGATTCTTCCCTCCACTCACAAGTCTTCACAAAGACATTATGTTGCTATTCACTGCTGAGCTGCTGCGTGTTCCCCAGAGAGGTTTGTTAGGTTGTATTAGTACAGATTAAGATCTGTGCTGTCCTCACTTCTCTCAGTACCAGTTCTTTGCTTGCGAACTGTGAGGTCAATAAAATTCTGTTTTCTGTCAAATAACAACCTGTTTTCTTATGAGAGTTGTAGAAATCTCCACTTCACCAGCCTGTCATGTGAATACAGCTGCAGGGAACATTCATGAAATATACTGAAAGATGTAGGAGGATTTTACAGCCATGCTATTTTATTCCTACAGCCATTGCTGTTGTTTTTTTTTTTTGTTTTTTTTTTTTTTTTGTCCTATCTGGACACTTTTATGTACGTGAGATTAAGGAGGACTGGAGATCAAACATACTGAGATGAAGAAGATTCAGAGCAATTGGCTAGCCATTAAATTCATTTATTTATATTTGATTTTTTTTTCTAAAATAATTCCAATTTATATAGCTTTAGCTCTTCTGTTTTGCTGTGCTACCAGCCTGACCATAGTTTAGTGAATACTGAATAAAAACAATAAAGTTCTGAATAATGACTCATCTCTTTCAAGTAAAGTCACCCAAAATCAGGGATCTAGATAGTCAAACATTAAAAGAAATAACACTTGCAGCATAGTTACACATGCTTATCTGAAAAAAAAAACAACCAAGGAAGAAATAAGCACTTCCAAATATATGTCAGACTTCCAAGGAAATATTTGAGTGCTGTGAAAATCCAATGAGCCTTTTTAACAATTCTTCACAGCTTTCACCACTTGAACACACCTAACCCTTCTCTATGCTCCTCTCCATTTCTCCTTTCCCAATTACAAATACCAGCTTAACATTAATGCTTTTGAAGCTATAATACCAGAAATAATGCCTGTTGCCAGAATGGCAGGAGAGGTTGGCACACCAGGTCCTAAATCCCAGAGAAATGGAGGAGAAAACCACTTGAGCTGCCCATTGGAACTGTCCTTCTGGGACAGGTAATGTATGTTCATGGACACAGGCCAATGACAGTTTTTCAGGGGGATGTCAGGAAGTCAGAAATGAGATGATCTGTTAGCCCTGGCAGTCTTGTCCCTTAAACATTTTCAACCTTACTGGTGTTTCCTTTTTTTTTTTTTTTCTTGGTTTGCCTCTATTTCTAACAGTAAATAGCATTGTTTCATTTTGATAGAGACTCAAGACAGCTGGCATTATGGAAAAGCTTGTTCTTCACTAAGTAATTCCAACTTTTGCTTCAGAATTTTTGAATTGTACTGGTTTCCTAATTATTCAGTCAGCTTCATAGGTTAGGACTGATTTTTGTATGTCTGGATCGGCATAGGGTGTGACCTGGGTTCCTGAAATGAATTACATTGTCAGTAACTTAAACCAGTGACAATGATGAGTTCCTTTGTTCTGTTGGTTGCATCTGTGCCTCCTTCAGTCAGCTTTTCAGCAAAACAGCAATGAAGTAAACATGACTCTTGAATATCACAATAGAGCAACAGTGCATCTGCAGGTTGGAGGAGATAGAGGGAGTAGACTATAGTGAGCCACTGAGGTATTTAATTTTCATTTTATCTAATTTCCTCCTATACTCAGGAAGTGTTGAAGAGATTAAATGCCCCAAGAAGTCCCTTTTAGATGTACTTTCCTAAAATAAAATGTTATTCATGCACTCAACCTCAGAAAATGGTGTCTTCCTATCATCACTAAATGGGCTCCTGGAACCCTCTCAAAGGCTCCTAGCAAGCAAAGGGACAACTAATATACCCATAAGTAATAAGTAGGTCTTACTTCAAGAAAGAGAATAAATTCAAAGCTGCACTTCAGAGAACACTGCCATGCTTTGAAGAGGTTTATGGAAAATCTTGGCTGGACTTGACAAAAGAAATTACATAAGGAGTCTCATCTGTCACATGATCATTTCTCACCAAAGTTCTCCTTATGATTTTAGTGACATAGAACAAATGGTGTGATCACAGCAGTGGTTCTTCATAGTCCTTTAGTACCACATAACAGCATTTTTTGTTTCAGAAAACTCACTCCCTTCTTTTCACAGATGTGGAAGACCTACTAATCTACCAGAGTAAGAATCATCGAACCCCATAACATCCTTCCTAGTTGCCCATCTCTGCTGCCTGTGTTTGTCATTCTAAAGAAAGCTATAAAAATAATGGATGTGGTCTGAAAAGCTTAATCTGTGATGTAAAGAGACGGGCTGTTTTTGATAGAACAGCACAGTTTTAGTGCTTTTATTTCCACACATTCGTTAATGTTCAGCTCTTGATTCAAAACTTAATGAGAAGTACAGAAAAGAAATACTATCTTTACGTGACTACAGCTCAGCAGGGAAACAATTTAGGGAGTTTGAGCCATAGATTAAGTTAGAAATTAGAATTTCTACCCTAGTAGATATCCTAGGGTTGCTCATCTAATCTGAAGTGATGCATACTGGATGATCTATTCCAACATTGCATAACTTCTAAGAATTGTTATTTTACCTGTATAATTGCTTATTGTCTGAAAAAAAAGAGAAAAAGAAACAAGAAGGCATGCCAGCTTCTGAGACAAAGTAAATTGAAAGTGATGCATTGAAATCAATGAAATTATGTTGACTTCAGCCACGTATCTCTTAAGTAGACTAGAAGTAGAAAAGTAAAGTATTAGACTCCCTGTCATAATCTCACAATATATCCATGCTTTTAGCACTGGTATATTATTATTACTATTATTATTATTGATCTTTCTTTTATTTTGTTGTTGTTTCAGGTTAGGTTTCCCCATGATGATTGTGTCCTGTACCATCGGGATGTGCTATCTTCTTGTTGCTCATGTTGTAGTAGGTTGGAACTCATAATAATTTATACTTTCAAGACTCAAGAAAGCTTTCTGTTTCATTCAGTTTGTATGATAGAACGCAAAGAATATACACAAAAGGAAAAGGGTGTGTGAAACTCCCGCATATGATATCAACCAAAATGATTTTAAGTGTCAGGTTTGGTCATCCTAACCTTCTATTCTGTGAACAATTTGCAGAACAAGACATTCAAAATTAAAATAATCCATATATTTAATTATGTAAAAAACTACCATGCAGATGAAAAAACACCACTGTGAGGGAATACATTGTGCCTGAAGGTTTATATTGACACAATCCAAGTGTAGTCTCAGATGAAAAACTCATTCACAGTGGGAGATGTTCATTAATTTCTTTTTAGAGCTTCATTTATCTTTGTCAATGTATTTAGCTATTTGTATTAAAGCAACTAATATTCAAGTTATAATAATAGACAGTTAAGCAGACTGTCTGTACACTATGGAAGGTGTATCATTGTCTATGATGTTTAAAAATAAACTCAACTCCTGAAAATGTACTATGGAAGAAATTATTGTTTTGGATCTGGGGTTGCATTCTATGGAAGCTTTGTTTTTTATTTTAAAGCTCCTAATCAGTGTTAAGCTGCTTTATTTTATTTATTTTATTTTATTTTATTTTATTTTATTTTATTTTATTTTATTTTATTTTATTTTATTTTTTCCTCATAGTAACCAAATGCTCCTCTCTTTAGCAGAGTACAGACATAAAGGGTGATAAAACACCGAACATCTTCCATTTAGTTATTAAGTCGCTTCTGTGATAGAGTACTCTAAGTCTTTAGATAGGTTAATACACTATATGGAAGAATGAGATCATACTTGGCTTTGATTTCCTTCTCTCTGATGATAACATATTAAACTATATATATTGTTTTGTATAATTGGATGCCAGAACAGGTCAAACTTCTCATTATGAATATTAAGTCCTGTGAGGGATTCAGTGTTTCAGTCTCCAGCTTCCAATACCTTTGTGGGATTGGCCTCAGTCAGTGGCAGTTGTAGTTTATTTTGAGTCAGAGAAATTGGCAACCAGATGAGTGCAACTCAGGTGAACAGGGATGAATTAGAGGAAGCTACTAGGAATGAGTAAATGAGGCTTTTACTTGTGTTTAGTCTTTGACATACCTTGTTAAGTGAGAGAGAAGCTCTCTCTCTCCCACAGGGGATGCGAAGGTAATCACACATCCCATTTTACTCATACCCAGGTTTTATACCTTACCTAGATGATTTTTGTAAAGCTGCCATACAGTATTAAGATAGTGAGCAAAAGGAGCCACAGCACCGTTCAAAGAAAGACTGGCTCCCACCCCTCCTGGTAGATTTAGCAGTAGCAGAGGAATTGTATGGAGCAGGAGCAGAAAAGCTCTTCTCATTGCCCCCAAACCCTCCACTGAGACTTGCAGCCCCATTCACATTTGGGTCTGTAGGAGCAATGAGGCTTTCTCTGGTTGGGCTGACATTTGCTGAACTGTTGGGAAACCTTGAGGCTGTTCTAATTGTGACTAGCTGTAGTTTTCAAGATCTAGAAAACAGTATAAACACCACTTCATTTTATGTATTGGAAAACAAAATAAATACAACCCCTCAAAAAAACAACCAATGAACCAACTAAAATAAACCCCAAACCAGAAAAAACTACCCTGCCAAATATCTGAATCAATATGAAATGAAAACAAACAAAAGACACTGAAAATCATTCCTTCAGACAACATGTCTGCAATTGAATTTGTTTATATGTGATTTTTTTGTAAGAGTGATTTACTCTGCAATAACTGGTGTTCTGCTGCATTTAGAGAAACCTTAATGCTAATCAGCTTAACATTGATTCCTGGTTAAAAATACTTAGAAAAATTTTATAGCTCTCAAGATTTTTCACATTGGAGCAATTTTGGAGCAATGAACTGCTGTGTTAGACCCTAAAGAATGCAAAATCAGGACTCTGCTGAAACACATTTGTTCTTATCTGCCTTTTTTATTTTATTTTGCTTTTTTTTTCCCCACCCACTGGATTTAAAACTCTATTTCTTTTTCTATTCCATTAAAACTCTCAGCATGTAAGAGTATAAAAATGAGACTGTGGTTCCACAGCACAACTTACAAATTCATTTTATTGTTTTTTTAAAAGGGTGAAAAAAACCCCCACAGAAGAACCCCCTCCCAAACCCTAATCTTTCTCCTAGAGCTTTGAAACTCTCTTGCCAACCTTAAGCCAGCTCATGGTAATAAAGTGATCACATTTGTCGACATGAAAATGCACATCTGCATTTAAACACTTTGCTGGAAGGAGGAAGATAGATGTGTAGCAGTTCATTTCCATTCACTCAGCCAGTGCTCTGGAACTCTTCAGTGGAAGGGAGATCTTGCTGCTTTAAAAGTGATACATCAACAGGATTCAAATGAGATTTCCTTTCTGTTATGTTGCTTGTCCTATCGAGAGAAGGCAAGTAGTGCACATGGAGCACAAAATCGTATTGACCATGCTTTTAGTCAACTAAATTTAGGGCTAAATTCATTCTGCTTCTAGAGATTTTCCATTATGGTATAATGTTTTCCTGATGATTTCCTTCAGATGAACTGGCTTTCCTTCCATAAACACTCTTGTTGCTTCATTTGCACAGCAAAGAGCTCATGAAGAGCTCATATGACAAAGGAAATGGTAAAAAGAAGAGAGATAAAGCTGTTTGTTTGCACAAGGCTTTATGTGGCTGTAATCTAATGTTCTATTACCAGAGAAATAACAATGATAAACATGTTTTTGTGGCCTCATGTTGTTGTTTCTCACATTAGCAGACAATCTGCTAAAATGAAAATTATCCAGGTACTTCAGATCACTCCAGGGTAATGAAGTATATTTTTCATTGACTTCCGTTATAGTTATCAATGTAATCTGCACATTAGAAGGGCGCTAGTTACAGTGACTACATCCCTGTAAAAAATAGTGTATAGGATTCTGTAGAAATGGAGTGAATTTGAAGAGTGGGTGGAATTAATTCTTGTAGTGAAATTCTCTCTAAAATGTTGAGTAAGATACTAGTTAAATAATAAACTATGTAAAAGTCTATCAACCATAGCAGCTTTGGGGCTGATTTCAGAAGACTGAATTCTCATTGTCACTGACATCCTTTTAGGCTACTTGGTGTTGTTTGTTGTAAGTTGTAGAGTAAATAGAAATGTATGCCTACTTGAGATGTATTTCCCCTTTCTGAATGGTATAAAATGCAGTAAGACAGAGATATATGAATTATATCACTACATGGGAACAAAAGCAAAGCCTATTGAAAGAACTGTCTCATCTTATGTAGAACAAATACTGAAAGCAAGGAAAGAAGCAGGAACATACTAGAGCTTCACCAAATAGTGACCTAACTAGTGAAGAAGAGTGTAAGAGTGGTCCAAGGTCTTCACAATCCAGCATCTGTCTCCAAAAGAGACACATAGTGGATACCTATAAGGAACCCAGGAGTAAGGTAAACATAAAATGCTGTTTTCTCCAAATAGTCCCAGATTTCAGATGTTTCTGTGACTCAGAGGCTTCTTGCATGAGCGGTAACATCTCTATATTAAATTGCACCTAATGGATTGTCCTACCACAAACTTTGCCAGCACATTGCTGAACCTGTGTAAACTTAACATCTGCCTCAAGGAGTTTCATAGATACACTGTGGGGAAAATATTCCAGCTGTTAGTTTCGAATTTGCCCTGAGCTAATTTAATTTCTAAGCCACTTCTCCCCCAACACCTTTCCTGGATCTTTTGTTTGGGAAGGGATAGTCATCCCCTTCTACCTTTTTCCAAATCACAATTTTATGAATCCATTTCCAGTCTGGACATCACAGTCTATTTGCTTATTTCTTACTTGGAAATGCTCTCCTATCTTTGTGTATTGCTTTTTGCATCTTCTTAAATTTTGCTGTAGATTCTTTGAGTCTAAAGGATCAGATATAAACATAACCGAGACACAAATGCCTGCTGATGTACTCTGCTTTTCTATTATTTCCTAAGAACTGTTGAGATCTGATTCAATAATTGGACTGTTGCTGACAAGTAAACCGAGGATATATTTTTATAGAAGAGTTTCTTATAATTACAAGCTACATTTCCTGAGTGATAATTACTAGCTCTCATTGTTTAATGTGCAAAATTGGGGTTATTATTTGTTCCTGCTCTTACATTACTTTACAACTGTCCAGAGTGAATGTCATTAGACATTTTTATCACAGTCACTAGCTCTTGTAAGGGTTTTCTACAATCCTCCACTGTTATCCACCATCTTTGCTACCCTGAATAATGCACAAACTTTCGTGTTTAACATTTTACCTCAAAAGCTAGGTCATTGACAGGTGTGTTGATCATCTCAAAGCCAGTCCAGCTCCCTCTAGAGCTTCATGAATGAATCATACCCTTTATTTCATAGTAGCTTAATTTCCTTAAGAACTGTTGGAATCACTGTATCTGACCTTTGTCTTAATTATAGATCAAATCAAAATTTGTTTAAAAATTGAAAAATATTTTCCAATACTTCAGAGTAAGTTTTGAGGCTACCTTGCTACTGGATATTGCTGAGTTGTGACTGAAAAAATATCACTCCTTTATGTGATGATTTAGAAAAAAGCATTTGTCTTGAAGAAATATATAATAATTTATTATTCAGGGAACTCTTTCACATCTGTAAAAGGAAATCTGGCTTTCTGAACAGGCTGTTACCCAACTGCTTATAAGAGTTTATTTTAGACCATACTAAATCTTCTTGTACCATGTGTTGGTCCATGAAAGAAATTCTGGTTTTCTTAGCAAAAGTTAAAGTAAATCATGTAATTTCTAAGAAGCCAAATTGGAAATGAAAATTTCTCAGTCACCCAGAAAAGGGAGGGTCCCATTTGAGAAATCAAATGTTATTTGCAAAATATTTTTTAACAGCCCTTCAGACAAATTGTGCTACATACTTCATCCACTGAATCAGAATACTTTTATACTTAAAATATAGGAATAGATGCAGAAAGAAAAGGCTTCAGTTTCCTGGAGATAGATTTCTGTGTAACTTTTCATAGTCATTTGATTTGTTTCTGTATTCGTTTCCTCATTTTACCAACATTCTGATGTGCTTTAAAAATTTACATTTTCTATAGGGATGCTTTGGGCTTTGTAGGAGAAAAATATTGTTGATCAAATAGCAGAGAATTAGAGTTATCTGCAAACATCATCTATTATTTCAAAGACACTAATAAAAAATATGGAAACATATCAGCATAACAGCTATCAATTCTTATGTCCTACATTAACCCCCATTAAAAAGAATTCATAGGTTCCAAATGACAGAAAATCAATGGCACCTGAAATAGACACAAAATAAAAATGCTAAGCATGAGCTTCCATGTTTGTTGTAATGGGATGCTAAGAAAATGATTGGGAACCAAGCCAGAAAATATAATGAAATAGCTGAAGCATTAAATTAATACTTCTGAATTTACAATAGGAAATTCTAGCAATTCAGAGTAAGTGCTAACCACCTCAGACGAAGTCAGCATATGAAAATCTGAGTGATTTATTAAGGGCAACAGGAAATCAACAAGTGTTGGAGTTTTATTGAGGGCAGGATTTAAATCTTCCTCTCTAGATGCTCTAGAGAGGGAGGACTGTGAGAAGAAATCTTTTTTCACATATTGCTTATTAGTGGAAAATATTATAGGATTGGCAATATCCTAGTGCTACTTGAAATAATAAGCAGCAAAAGGGCTTTTACACCATGTTTAAAGTTGATTGCATGATGCTTTTCCTTTTTCAGGTTGCTATTGCAACTTGACAGGCAGCAGTGATTTATTAGCTGTCTTTTCAATTAGTGCATTGCCTAATGAAACAGTAATACAAAGAAAGCCTTCTCAGGATGTGGTCTTTGCCATCACTACTGTTATCCTGACTAGAGTAAAAGGCCCACTGCTATTTTTAAGAAAATCTACACACTTTGCCTTGTTCATAATGTAAGGGCTGCCCTAATTGCCTAAGACAATATGAGGAAGGGAGATGCAGAGTGTATAAACAAGAAAGAAGCACAGTCAGTGAGGATACACAAATTTTTCTCTTTTTTTCTTCTTCCCAGTTCTTCCCATTTCTTCTCCAATTAATTGTCCACCAGATATTTTCCTCTTTATAGACATCTGCTGTTTTAAACCTTCAGTCTTCATTGTTGTTTCACACTCTGTTCCTCTAGTCCATCAGTTGAAAACAAAAGCCCAACTTGTTTGCTTTGTCTGCAGCCCATTTCTCCAGATGATCTGTGCCTACTCTTGCTCAATGACATTGAGAGGGGAAAATGTTACTTAACAAACAATGTTAAGGATAACATGGAAGAAGCTTAGATCTTCCTAAATTTCCTCATGTCAGTGGTGTGGATATTGTAGTGCAGCCTCCTTTATTTAACTTCATCCTGCTATTTAATATATTGATCCATTGCGTTTTCTCAGTTATAATCTCTCATGTACATTTTATGTGTTGGTCACAAAAAGAATGACAGACCCTCATTTGAAACTAAAAACCCCAGCAAGTGTGACAGTGCTGCTGCTCATGAAGATAAATTGAACAATCCTCAAATTGACTCAGGAGTCTTAATGCTTCAGGGTGTTTTTTTTCTCGTTGTTTTTCCTGCATTCACTTTTGAGGTCAGAGGTTATGTGCAACGCGTATGCTGCACCTAGGAGCTACTGGAGGCTGAAGAAGGTTCTCACCTGAGAATTCACTACCTGTTTCTGAAGTGCTGATTAGCTTCAGTCACAAATTGCAAACTCCAGATTAACAGTTTTACTCTTAAACTCTGTCTTGCCATCTATCCTGTTGAAGGGTTCTTGTGATAAGAAGTTCAGTGATGCTTATGAGACACTCCAAGGATGTCTGTGAGGAAATCTGTAAATCTGGTTTGAAAAAAAGAGCTCAAATGGCATTCAGTGAATGTGATTAATGTGTGACTACATTGGGAGCTGATGTAAAGTAGCACAGCAAAGAGAGATTCCTAACATTTGTCAAATAAAGATGACTGTTGTTTTTGTGAAAAAAGTATGTAATACAGAAAGTGAAAACTATATGATAAAGTAAATGAATAAACGAGCTGTCTTAAACTTAAATCTAAAACTTTATGTGGGATAAAATGGGCAGTGCCTGCATGCACCCGGGGAGGGGTCTAGGGTCACGAGTATCCGGGGCGGTCACGTGTACGGGTATAAATAGCTTTGTTGCGCAGCATTAAATTGGCATTTCGGTGTTACACACTGTGTGTGCGTCCCGTATGCCCCGCACGCTGAGGTGCGGACGGAAGGGAAGCCTTAGCCTTATTATGTTGTCGTAGACAACACTTTAGATTTAGAATATACTCAATTCTCAGTATTTGATGATTATTTCGTGTTTCTTTATGCAATTAAATGCTTTCTATGGAGCAGATTTTCAGATTTGATACAATGCTGCTTAGATTTGGAAATTTGCTTTAAAACAAGGACTTAAAATTAGTTTTCTACAGTTAATATTTTGCAAAATTAATACTCTACAATTTCAACATAATTTGGACATATTTTTTTGCTTTTTTACAAAGATATGCATTTCATTTAGTAAATATTTATAGTTTTCATATCTAATTTCCTGCAAGTGTTTTCTTATATTCTAATGAATTAAATAAGTGTTGGTTTGTTTTTGTTTTTTTTTCTTTTTTAAAAAACTTTTATAAAAGATTTCTCAACTTTTATTTGGCTGCTCTGCACTGGGACGCATTTAATCAACCCTTTGAAGCATTTGCCTATTCATGTGGTATATATAGATGTGCAACTTATACTTTTTGCATACAGAAACAATGAAAGAATTTGAAGACAGGCATTCCTGATTTGGAGGACACCTAAATAAAATTATATACCCAAGCTTAGGTTTGTTCTTCCATGATTAACAGCTAAAACAATGTCCTGTGTACCACCTTTGTAATAGATGATTGCATATATTCTGTATGTATAGAGTTGCCTGCAGCATTCCTCCTTGTATTTCAGATATGCAGGTTGTTTTCTGTTAAAATGAGCCAGCAGTGTGCCCCTGTGGCCAAGAAGGCCAGTGGTAACCTGGGGTGCACTAAAAAGAGTGTGACCAGCAGGTCAAGGGAGGCGACCTCTACTTTGCCCTGGTGAGGACACAGTTAGAATGTTGTATCCAGTTCTGGGATCCTCCATTCAAAAAAGACAGGGATCTCCTAGAAGGAGTCCAGTGAAGGGCCACAAAGATGATAAAGGGCCTGGAGCGTCACCCATATGAGGAAAGGCTGAGAGAGCTGGAACTCTTCAGCTGAATATTTAAGATTATCTTGATACTGTTATTTTGACCCTCAACACTTGGAAAAGGGGAATGGGTTTATCACTGTAAATGTCTGTTATCTAATTACCCCGTTTGTACATGCAAATCTGAATTTTAAGGATCATGAAATAATGTGTCCCCACATTGCAAGCCTTTATTTAAATAAACTTATCTGCCCCACGAAATGGGAAGAGCATCCTTATCTCTTTGTAGAGGACCCTTCAAAATTATCCAGAAATCCATGAGACTAGAGACAGTGAGCACTGTGTGTGAGCAAAAGTTCAGGGTGTCTGAGAAAGTGTGATTTCTCCAGAAAAGCACAGCTGAGGAAAACAGGTTGTTTGAGGCTGTTTTCTTATTATGTTAATAGGTTTTGCACTAAAACAGAATATGCATTAAAGTCCTGAATTTTGTAAACAAGCCATCAACAACACTTTCTATGTATTCACATTACATTTTGTCTTATTATTCTTAGTAAAATTGATGCCATCTTTCATTATATTTGATTGTGGAGTGATAAACATGTCCCAGTGACAGAAGATAAAGGAATTCATACAGATTTCTCCTCTTTAAAGCTGAGCAAAATATCTTGCATACAATAAATGCACATTTAGTTCTTCAACATGTTTAAGAGGAAAACATCTCATAATTGCAGGAGGTAAGCAATACTAAAGGCAATGCGTCTCATTACAATTCAGAGAATGATAGAGGAAAATGATGGCAAAACATTTGATGCAGCAAATGGGAAATTTATGTTCAATTTGAAATCTCCATGTGATTTAACAGGATAGTAGTAGACAGACCTGTTCTCTTCTCAACAGTCCTAGTTAGCCAGTGCCTAGCAGCTAGTTGTGAGCTTTTCACTTCTGTTGCCTTTAGAAACGGCTTTCATAACGGGGTGATGAATTAATCAAAGCTGCTTCAAACAGCAGAACTGTGACATTTGCTTAAGTAACTGAGATATGACTGAGCTAAGGGGCAGCAACAAGAGGAGAAAGGACATCGTTAGTCTTGCTTATGAGCTAAACAATTCCTTGGGCTGGAGCCATTGATTCAGACATCAGAAATGTTTGCATTCACTTCTTGGTGGGCTTTGCAACTCCTCCTCGCAGGACATCTGGTTTGGGACTCTGCAGTGGATTCTTCCAGGCTGCACTGGAGCAAGAAGTAAGATTTTGCTCTTGGTGTGCTCAGAAACAAGTTCTAACTGATATCATGAAAATAAAACCTTAATGCCTCCACCCCAAACTATCCTAAGGGTCACAGATCCCAGTGGCTTCTGACAGCAGCTTAATTTCACACTGAGTTTTGTGGTAAATGTATAATTTGTCACTTCCTCCATTGACAGCTCAAAATAACTGCTCAGTACAGCCAAGGGGACCATCACAGAACCAAAAGCAAAAGGCAGCAAACATGAAAAAAGCTCCCTGGAGAAGAATGACGCAAGAAAAACACCAACAAAATCCTGCCTGTGCAACTGCCCTTCCTAGGAAGAAATGTTTTCAATCCCTTGGCCTACTGGAAAGATTTGTTCTTTGTTGCTGTTGTAGTCACAGAAACTGTAAGAAGTGGGATGAGTCTTCATGGCTCTAAGCCACTGCCTAGCAATAACATCTCTTACAGGAATTTCTCGTACCATCGCCATGACCATCAAACTACTGTCAAAAAGCCTGCAGGGTACCCTAATAGTTATACAGAAGTGAGGTCAGAAGAACCTCATGAGGTTCAACAAATCCAAGTGCAAGGTCTTGCACCTGAGCCAGGGCAACCAGCACTACCAATACAAGCTGGGTTTTGTAAGGATGGAGCACAGTCCTGCCAAAAAGAACAAGTCCCTTCCAACTCAAACTATTCTATAATTCTATGATTCTGTGTCACTGTTACTGCTGAAAGATCAGGTGTTAGTTGGGTTTTATTTCTGATTTTGTGTAGAAGTAAATGGTTGTATGAAGAAGATAAACCAACAAAATTCCTTGGCACCCATAAAATCTTGTGCAGAATTCATTCGTTTTGTGTATGCATCTTGGGATGGGTCAGTGTAAATCGTAAATAAAACCCAGGAACTTTCAAGGAAAAAGAGGCTCCTGTGGTACAAGGACGGTTCAAACCTGTGGCTCTCTCAAGTCTGAAAGTAAGACTAGACATTGTGGTGCAAATACTATGAGTTGGATAAATAGTTTTGAGGCAGATCTCTAATTTACACAGAATTTAGTTCAGTACATACCTATAAAGATGTGCTCACCCTGTCCTTTATTCCCCAGAGCCCTCCTCAAGCAACAACTACCAATGTTGCTGTCTTATTTATGATTAAACTGAGTTAAATCCCTAATTTACAACAATAAATATATTGCTGCTTCTCTCTCACGATTGACATGGATAATTCTATCCATACCAACACCTCAGTGACACTGTTTGTTTAGTAGATGTTTTGATCTCTATTAATTCTAATCCTGACTCTTCTGAAAAAATAGAACTTTTTTTTAATATAACTTTATGTCATGACCTTTTAAACCTGTTTCAGCTAAGTACCTGAGCCTCTGAAGTGGTCCTGTGGAAAATTTCAGCTAAATGCTCATTTTCTCCCCATGCAGCAAGAGCTCTTGCTTGTTTCTGAGGAGAAGCAGCTGTCCCAAGTTTTCCAACAATTTATTCACCTCTGTAGTATAAAAGAGCGCTTCTTGACTCCTAAAAAAATGACCTTATCTTGTAAACAAATAGCTTTGGAAATATTGTAGGTTTGTGCCAGTGTTATAGGAAACTGTACTTAGAAATCTAAGCCAGAAAGAGGAACTGAAATTTAATTTACTTTCTGCAAACCTACTAGCTCTTCTGATGAAATACACAGGTCAGGGCATTGACATAAAGTGATAGACTGCACATGCCTGTAGAGGCAACTAGAATGAGAAGCTACAGAAAACCAACACTCAAATGTCTGCCTAGAGGTTACCTTCCATTGTACCTGGTGGTAACACTTTTGTGACTCAGAATGCAGGCAGATCAGCTTGTGTTTTCTGCCCAGAGAAATCCTGTCTGGAAAATCCAGTGTATCTATATTATGAAGTATCTGTCTTTCTGAAGGAAGAAGAATGAATACATCTGAAGCAACTGATGTTCAGTAGCCGAATGGAGACATGGAGACACAGAACTGCCTCTCCATCAGTATCTTCTTCTCTAATAATTATTGTCTTAGCTATTACTGTGTTAACATACAGTTAGCTATGTTATTAATGAGTTTAACTCCACTGATGATATATCATTGTGGAAATCTCTGTAATGTAATAAAGTCTCTGGTTCTGTTGGACTGGATTTATTAATAGATAATGTGTTGAGGTGGAGCCTTGTTGCTTTTAAGACTGACCAACCCAGCATCTCACCTAGATCCGTGCATTAAGATCTCCTCTGTGGTGATATGCTTGCTCACATGAGAATTAAAATGGATGCTCTATTTTCACTTGAATTACAGCAACTTCAACTCTGCTTTGCTCTGGTTTATTAAATGTGTTAAATTGATACGAAATCTCTTTTATACATGAATACACAGTCAAAGCAAACCAATTAATTAGAACTTGGATTAACTGAACATCATTGTTCAATGAAGTGGTCCCTGCTGCTATATACGCAGAAAGCCTTAACCCTCCAGAGGCTGTGACTAAAGGACACCAGACTGAATCACTTAAGCAGTCATGTTGTCAGTAGACACCGACAAAAGTTCCTCTCGTGTACTGATAATTGGAAGTCTGATCTGTATCAGATGAATCCTTATTATCTTCTAAGAAAGCAAGCCAACAGCAAAATTGTTAGCTGTAGAAAGGGACAAGCATAGCAGTAAATGCTGATCAACTGTGCTTGAATTATCTGGTTTATCATCTACTAAGATACACTTGTTACCCAGGCACTAGTTCAATCAGCTGAAATCCATGCTGCCTCAAATGCAGTGTAATTGCTCTGAAACTCAAGAGGAAAGCGGATTAGTCTGTATGGCAACCTTGCTCTCTTCAGTGTGATTCATAAATGCATTTGGAAATGTGTTCAAAATATGTAAGTATCAGGCTACATCCCCAGAATCCTTCATTGACTGTGGTTGATCCCTGCACAATATATGGGTATTCCTGCCACCTACCTTTGCTATTGAGCTTAAATGCAGAAGAGGGCTGAAGGCAGAAGTCCAGATCGCCAAGTCTGCCCTTAGAACCTCAATTCTGTTTGAGAGGAAAAAATGCGATTGCCTAAGCTGAAGAATGTTTTTTGAAAATAAAATATACCAGAAAGTGCTCAGTCCAGGTCTGTGTCTGAGGTGTATGGGCAAGAGAGGGAATCATGTTTAGAACCCTTTGTTTGAAAGCTAACTTTATTTTTTCGATT
Source organism: Numida meleagris (assembly GCF_002078875.1). Taxonomy (NCBI): domain Eukaryota; kingdom Metazoa; phylum Chordata; class Aves; order Galliformes; family Numididae; genus Numida; species Numida meleagris. The sequence continues at coordinate 128,647,689 of NC_034409.1, forward strand.
ACATAAGGGAAACTTTTCTGCTATAAAATTTAAAAGGTACCATTAAAATGCTGCTGTGTTGTTGCTGAGTAGAATGCGCAATTTCTTATCTCTCCTTCCAACTTGACCATCTCTTTGTCTTTGCTGCTATTAACTGAATTCCTGCCTTGCAGGTTTTCCATTTCTTTTATGAATATGCTGCACTGATACAAACACATTTAGATCTGTACGCCTGAGTCTAACCTCAGGAGGTTTTACTAGTGTAACTACATGGCATGAATAAAGCAATATGACTTTTTTTGAGTCCTTATTCTTTCCCTGTGGCTGTTCTGCCTCAGATACACTATCATTCAGTATCACTAGAATTCACCTACTTTTCTTCCTCTTATAGCTCTGTTTTATTTTTCCTTTTAAGATGCCTACATTAAACATTTCTGTCTTCCGTTTTTTCCCCCTCATTTAATCTCCTAGGCTTCTGTTTTTCCTTACCTTCACCTAGTTCCATTCTTTTCATTTCTATTGCTTTCTGGCAGTTATTTTCTTCTTCCAAATATTTACAGACTTCTTGAGAGTGGAAACTGGACCTTTTTGTCATTTGCTCATTCATCAACTTTCTAATACTTCAGGTATCTACCAAAGGTTAATTTTATAAAATATATGTATATTTTATGTCTCTTTTTCCCTTTGGGAAAGGAAGGAAAAAGATGCTACTACCTTTCCAAGACCTCTATCACTCTGTCAGTATATATAACTCTCCTAAAATGTGGTAAAAGAAAATTTTGGTCACTAACCTGGGATGGTCCATTCAACATTACATTGTATGCATGACATATTACACATATTTCTGTCCAAGAAATCTAAGGCAGAAAAATGAGGTTGTTTCAGCTTACTAGCCAGGGTGCCACATTTGGACTACTGAGTTGTGGCAGGTGTGTTTATAGTACCATTGATCACAATCCTCTAAATCTCTATATAAGCAGGTTTCTCACACTGTTATTTTCATATGAGTACAACCTTTCTACAAAGAGGGGCTTAAAATAAAAACAGAAAATACTTGTGGCAGGGTATATGTGTTGTAAACAACACATGCAGAAATACTTTTTCAACCAGAAATAATCCTGATGGTACATTATTATGCATGTCAATAGAACAAAATCAAAGACCTGCTGGCAAAAAACTATCTTGAGAACATTCTAACAATTCAACTGCAGCCTCAGAAGAGGTCTGTGGCATCTGTAAGTTACACATGCATAACATAGAGTGTAATCACTATTATCTTCCTCTGAGCCCTATTACAAGTGCACTAAAACAATGCGTGTACATACAACAGCATGTAAGGATTTTGTAGCACTGTAGTGGCCAGTGCTACAACACTGTGGTTAAACATATTACAAAGTTGAGTGAGCAATGTGGCCAAAGGGGCAATGAAAGGTTTGTGTAGCTGCAGGTATGAGAAAGCACATACACAAGAACTCAAACTGAAAAATTTTAGGCAAAATTGCATTAGTAGGAACGTGTTAATTAGTAAATTTGAGGCTGGGGAGATCTCATTATGGCTTTCTGCTATTAAAAAATTATTATAAACAGGAGGGAAATCAACTTTTTACAAAGGTAGATAGTGATAGGACAAGGGGGAATGGTTTTAAACTAAAAGAGTGGAAATTTAGATTAGATGTTAGGGGGAAATTCTTCACTGGGAAGGTGGTGACTGCCCCAAGAAGTTGTGGATGCCCCATGCCTGGAGGTGCTCAAGGCCAGGTTGGATGGGGACCTGGGCAGCCCGAGCTGGTGGGGGGGCAGCCCTGCCCACTGCAGATGTTGGGGCTGGGTGGGCTTTGATATCCCTTCCAACCCAAACCATTCTGTGATTCTATGATTCTATGAAATTTGATTGTGGTTTGCTTTAAAATTTAACTCTGGCCCAGTTTTTCAATCTCTTAACCTTTTCTGTTATATAAACCTAATGGATTTGTGCATATACCTATCTGCAATGCAGTGCAACACAACACACCAAGAAGCTTTTGTGCCTCAAAGCTGACACTGACACAAGCACCAGGAGGTACATCGTTAGTCTGGCGCTGGCCCTCCTAGCTGAGAGCAAGACTTGCTCTCCTTTCACTCAATTGGTTTACCCAGGGAGATGAGAAATACTTCTGTGACCTCCAGCATCTTCTTGTTCCTCAAAGCTTGGTTACTCTCAGAAGTAAAATCCCTTCAGGATCATCCTGCAGAGGTACAGGGAGGTCAAAATGCTCATTATTTTCTCAGGTGACAAGTGATAAGATGTAGGAAAACAGCCTCAGGTTGCACCAGTAGAGGTTTAGATTGGACATTGGGAAGAATTTCTTCATGGAAATAGTGGGGTTGGATGTTGGAGCAGATTGCCCAGGGTGCTGGCAGTCACCATCCTTGGAAACTGTTTAAGAGACATGTGAACGTGGCATTTAGGTACCCAGTTTAATGATGGACTTGGCAGTGTTAGGCTGATGATTGGACTTGATTGAAGGTCTTTTCCAACCTAAATGGCTCTCTGACTCTCTGACTCTATTTGCCTGTACCATGCAAGAGGTCCCAGCAAGGAAGAAGAGTTTTTTTGTTCTCCATTTTCTCTATCTCCTGAATTTCGTGTGAATGGATGCTAAAAGCCCTGGTCCCCAAACCCATGAGTATTTCCTTTCTATAACTATTAGTGCAGGCAGTTATGAGTATAACAATGAAGCTGAGTGTCTGAGTAATTGATATCCAGCTGACTGGGGACTTTTAATATTTCCAGCACAAGTTAACCTGACTGTGGTCAACCATATCCCTAAATGTGTGTGTAGCAGCAAAGACTTTGCAATCCGGTAGAAATAAGTACGTGCATCACTGGTGACCTCAGTTTGGTGGTTCTTGTGTTCCCTTTGAAAACAGGAAAATGTGCAACTCCCAAAGACAGAGTGCAACCCCTTTAAAACTTTCCACTTCCAGTGAAACACCTTTTCTTAAACACACAAGTTGTGAAGCTTAATTTTCTCTAACATTTCCTCCATTAAACATTGGCTAATTCAGTCCAAAGAGACACTGAGGGATTCACAGTATTAAATTAAATGTGAGAATGCATGTCAGCAATTTGGTATTTGTGTACAAATATTCAGCAGTTATGATGAAAATTAATTCCAGGATTAGACTAATCTACATATTCATCTTATTCAGTTGTGTTCAGAATTGAAAACAAGAGTAAAGTTAGTTTAACTAACAATGTATGAATATTCTGTGTTTGATTAATGGTTTTTAAGAGCACCATTTTTCTACTGGAACAGAATCACCTTGTCACCATTCTTCTTATCTTTTATTTCATAGCAGTGGTTGGCTTTCATGTGCTTCACTTGCTACTACTTCGATTTTAATTTTGTGTCTTATTCTCTCTTGACAGTATTTGTCTTTCTTTCTTGCCTCATTGGTTCCAGATAATTATTTATACCAATTTTACTTTCAGATTTTTGTAACCTTGACAGTTTTGCCTACAGGGATGTTTTTCTGTTTTACCATATGGTTTCCTATCCGCTCAGCTGTTCTGTTGGGATCAGATACTTTCGTAATTCTCCTTTATTGGCAGGGATAGATAACTTGTGGTACTAGTCTGTATTTTGGGGTGCTGTTCATCTGAAGTCTCCCTTATGTTTCAGAGTGGAGAAATTTTTATGGACTTTTTACTGCCTTCCCAGTGATGCTCTGTGGTGGAGCCCAGACTTGTTCAGACACTGTGACACTGATGTTGTAGCACCGAAGTTTTGGTTTAAATTCTCTATCAGGGAAGAAGACGACTTTGGATGCTTACTTATTAATTACTATTAATTACTCCCGGTACTATTTACATGCTGCCACTGCTTCTGCAAGAGTTGTAGCTTTGACCACTTCTGATGCTTTGGTGAAAGGCAAATGGCATTCAGGTCCATAATCATCTAAGCATACACTGTAATGATGGTATAGTTGCCCATCTCCACACAGTGGATACTCTAAGGAAGTATAAGTCAGTCAAAGTAAGCTCTCCAGGAATTTTCCAGCCAAACAGGGAAGCACTTAATGAGTTGCAGAGTTTACAGTGCCAAGAATCCATCACTGAGGAGAGAAATAACATTTTTCAGTCTTACACCTATTGGACTGCTAAAGAATTTCATTTGGGAAAAAAAAAAGAAATATGTTTGTTTTGCTGTTTTGCTTTCCCTTCAAAGAAAGTGGCATGGTGCCTTTTTTCTTTTTTCTTTTTTTGTCACAGGGATTTACCAAAGTAGACTAACAGCTTCATGTAGTTTTGTAAAACATGACTGAAGCAGCCCACTGTTCTGTAGCTAAAGAGTTGTAAAGAATGAAGAGCAAGTGTTGAGTACAGGTAGATCTATAAGACAAATGAGTCAGAGTAAACGTGAAAATTTAATTATCTAAGATATTCCAAAATGCCCTTTTCCCCTCTATTTTTGATTTACCTCATTTTTTTTCATCAAGCAAAGGTGAAGATTTTTATTTTTATTTTATATATACATATATATATACATGTATATATATATATATACATATATTATTTTATATATACATATATATTATATATATATATATAATATATATATATATACATATATATATTAGAGAAAGAATTGAGTTTGGCAGACTGGAATTGCAGATGCAGGCAGAGAAAAGACACATGGATGGTACCTGGGGCAGAGGCAGTCATCAACCAAATTGCAACTTCCAGACATCCCAGTTCCTGAAGAAGGGCAAAGGGCTCATACAGGCGAGATGTTGCTGCTTCTTCATACACCACTGCATTGAGAGAGTTAGTGGGAGAGTACTTCAGACACATTGCTTTTTAAAAAATAGTAAATGTTTATCTCCATTAAAAATGGAAGTTTTACTGCTGGATTTTAAAATGTTTAGATCTGTTTTCATTTTCACATTTTTTCTGAGTATTTGTCTCATAAGGTCAACAGCCTGGAGGCCTTGCATTCTTCTGCACTTTGGTCACAACAACCCCAGGCAACCCTACAGGTTTTGGGAGGAGTGGCTGGAAAGCTGCCTGATGGAAAGGGACCTTGGTGTGCTGGTGGACAGTCAGCTGAATATGAGCCAGCAGTGTGCCCAGGTGGCCAAGAAGGCCAATGGCATCCTGGCTTGGATCAGGAATGGTGTGGTGAGCAGGACTAGGGAAGTCATCCTGCCCCTGTACTTGGCATTGGTGAGGCCCCACCTCAAGTACTGTGCTCAGTTTTGGGTGTCTCAGTACAGAAAGGACATGGAGGTGCTGGAGCAGGTCCAAAGAAGGGCAACAAGGCTTGTGAAGGGCTTGGAGAATATGCCCTATGAGGAGTGATCAAGGGAACCGGGGCTGTCTAGTCTGGGGAAGAGGAGGGTGAGAGGAGACCTTATTGCTCTCTTCAAATACCTGAAAGGTGATTGCAGTGAGAGTGGGGTTGGTCTCTTCTCACTGGTGACAGGTGACAGGACAAGGGGAAATGGCCTCAAGTTGTGCCAGGGGAGGTTTAGGTTGGATATCAGGAAAAACTTTCCAGAAAGGGTTGTTAGGCACTGGAACAGGCTCCCCAGGGAGGTGGTTGAGTCACCCTCCCTGAATGTGTTTAAAAGCCTTTTGGATGTGGTCCTCAGGGGCATGATTTAGTGGTGGTTTTTTAGAGCAGTATGGTTAGATTGCGGTTGGACTTGATGATCTTGAAGGTCCTTTCCAACCTGAGCAATTCTATGATTCTATGATTAGGAAAAATTTCTTCTCAGAAAGAGCCGTGAGGCACTGGCACAGGCTGCCCAGGGAGGTAGGAGTGGAATCGCTGTCCCTGGAGGTGTTCAAGAACTGTGTGGATGTGGCACTGAGGGACATGGTCAGTGGGCATGGTGGGGGTGGGCTGGTGGTCATACTAGATGATCTTTGTGGTCTTTTCCAACCTTAATGATTCTGTGATTCTATATGCATATATCTGTATACAGATGTATATCTGAATATAAAATAGTTTTAAAATCCTTTTCCACGCAGAAACCTTCTCTGCCCCTATGTTTCCTAAGACTTGCACTGCCTGTTACCAGTGTGCACTTCAACTGCAGTTTCTGTGCCACGCAGAACTCTCTGTCCTGATGTCAGTATGCTTGCGTCTGTAAGGAGATCAAATGAAATGCACAGTATGTAATTACTGTTATTATTTTTCTTGTGTTGTTACATTTTTGCATTCTTCACAAAAAATAAAAAAAAGAAAAAGGCCTGCAGCATATGTTTCTCAACCCCATTTACTCCCATTAGCACACAGACATATTCTGTTCCAAATTGACTTTTAAAACAGACGTCGTTTCAAGTCCATTTTAAAAATAGTTTGTACCTACCCCAGGGAGATCTGGAATCCTTTAAAGCCTACAGCAATTTACATTCAGAAAAAAAACGTTCAAATCATCTTTATCAGCTCACACTGTGCACAGTTTGGGATGTTCAGAGCAGATTGTAAAAACTAAGAGCCTTGGAACTTGTAGCAGTGTGAAGATAGGGCTGATACAGTGTTTAGGATAAAGGAACAGCTTCTTTCTCTTAAATAAAAGGAACAAAATCAGTGTTTTGAACCTAGCATGTTCTCTGCTTGATTAGAGGTGTTAATTATTTCAGCATAATCACTGTCTGTGTTCACCAAGTGTGGTCCCCTCAGGACACTGTGCTACCTCTTATCGGCTGCCTTTGAATGGCACCACTCTGCTCAGCTGGAATTGTGCTTTGCAAAGCGTGTCAGGTGGGGTCGATAGATCTTTTCAGCTCCTGCTTTACAGGCATGTATCTGCCTGAGTGCTCTTTAGTTATTCATATGCTTTGTGTAACTGGGCATCATGAGAGGAAAAGTCATTTTCCTTCTACATATTTTAGTAGTACAATGAACCTTATATTAAGCAAAGATTTAGGGAGTAATTCTGGGTAAAGAGCAGAAAAGTTTATGGGACCATCTGTAACCCCACCTATGAAGCTTTCCACTGCCTCCGTGGAGTAATCCCAGGTCTGTCCTAGAGGACTGCAGGTTTAGGTATCTGAGTCCTTGAGCTTCTCATGAGTGCAAATACGTTTTAACAACAGCAAATGGACATCTCATAAGGAGACACTCTTTGGTCTTTGTGCCAGAATGTGGTTCAGAAGTCTAGTAGAGAGAAAAAGGTGAAAAGAAGGGTGATGGAGGACCCAGACTTGAGTCTGGAAAGCTTCAAGTCCAGTTTGCACTTAGCAATGTCTTCAAGACTTCTCTCACTTTTTAGTGCACCTAGCCACTGTTGACATTACCATTCTTGAGTATTCTCCCAGTTTTCTTTATTTCCTCATGATATATTTATATATTTTTTACCTTTGTAGGTTTCTTCAGAACCTAATTGTCCTGAGAGAATTCTAAATATTAGCAACTGAGCTGGGACTTGAATGGATCTTACAGATATATTCTGTTCCTGAGAATTTGCATTTGTATTTTTTTTCTCAAAGAAAATATCTCTTCTTCAACATCTCCCTTGAAGTTTTCATGAGTTGGAGTCATTCTCCTTTGTCTTCCAGTATCTCTCACCACAAAGAAAGAAAGAAAGAATCATTTCTCCCTATTTTGTTGTCCTGAATTCCTCTATTGCCAGATTATAATTTTAAAAGTCTAAAGTGGTTGGAAAATCCAAAGTTTTTTTCGACACTGTGTGGCTGTGCTCTCCTACAGGAGAACATCTGAGATTGCCTTGCCATTTCTATGAAAGTGACTCTAAGTCTCCCCTGTGTCTTTTAAATGCTCTTCCTTCTGTCCATCCCTCTCTGGCTCTTCCATGAAGAGAAGAGAAGCCAAGCACTGCTGGAGACCTGAATCCTGGGATGTCCCTGACTCACTTGTCATGCCTGCTTGTCAAACTTCAATCATTTCTTTGTTATAGCATCTTTTCTTAGTTAGAGCATCTTTTGACTGTGAGTTTACCTAGGGGAATAATTACAACATGGATTATCCTGAATAATCACTGCATTATACTTATGCTGCTCCATCTTCTCCCAATTATTCAGTCTAGAATATTCCTTAGCATTATGCTCTTCAAAGATCTGGGAAAGAAAAATAAAATAATTAGCAACAATAATAATAATAATAATTTTCTTTTTTTCTTCAGCACGTAAGTTGACTCATCTGGCTCCCACTCTTTCACCAATCATGTGATTCCTTTCCATGTAAGTCATTTTGAAAGTGGATGTGTCCCTTCCGCACAACCAAGTTCAGTAGTTACAGTAGCTCCATTGTGCTGTTATCAGTGATAATGAGCTATTCTAGTGTTTCACAGCATTTATGGATGAGCTGTGTTTGACTGGGAATATATCTTAAAGTTTTCGTACAGTCTGGATTCCCTTATTAAAAAATAACAAAATAAGTGCCTGAGACTTAACACTCGAAATCTTAACAAGCTGGTCTTCTTCAAGAGAACACAAATAACGTAAATTTCCAGTAACTTCCTGAAGAAAGAATCTTGATCCTATTATAAATGCTAAGTAACAGTTGACAACTTGCTGAACACGGTTTCACTCCAAGGCCATCACAAGAAATACACTGAAAGTAACTAGAAAGATTAGTTGCATATTTTTTCAGCTGCTTTTAAAACTGAGCAGATTATGATCTTGATATTTCAAAGTTGCTGAAAAATTGTGGAGACAAGCTCATGCTGTAGATCACAGCTTTTGAAATGACAAGTGATATTTCTCAGACTTCTGGAAGATGGCAGATGAAACAACAGATCTTGTCACACTAGCAGACAGTTAAAAGCAGAGCCAAACTCAGTAAAAATTTTGAAACTGTTACAAAATCTCTGAATTTGTTAAAGTATTGTCCAAATGACAAGGAGAACATTAATATCTGAAATATAAATTTTCTGATATTTTACAGGGCTATCATTCCTCCAATCCACCACTATGTTATCACTGTGAGCCTAAAATTTTGAAACTGTTATTTTGAAACTGGACTTCTGCAGCTGCTGTTCAGCTCCATGGAAAAGCAGGATGAACCCTCATACCTTATGTTTCAAGGAAGGACATTCTGGCAGTGAGTTTTGTCTGATTTCACCTTACTGCCTCACTGACTCAATGAAATGGACTAGAAGGGAACAAAATGGAATATATGGCTCTTTGTTGGATTCCTTTCAGTATGTTCACATCTCTCTTGTGCTGGGAAGAACTTCCATGCCAATTTTCTTTTTCTAGCTTCTGAATAGAGAACTGTGAATATTTTCTGAGTTTATCCAGTGATAATTTAAGCTTTTGGACTAAACGTCCACTCATACAGACCTCTCCCACCTACCACCATAAGAACTACTACCTTCTTTTTTCTATTTTCTTTTCTCTTTGACAAAACCTCCTTGGGCACCTGGAATTCAACCATTAAATGCTGCTGGGATTAACCAGGGAAAATCCTTCCTTTGGCCATTTGTTGGCAGACACTGTTTGATAGCAGAGAAATACTCTTTATGCTTCACTGCTACAGTGATTTGAGCTGTAGGTAGGGAAGACTCTCAGGACTTGAGCTGAAAAGGACTTGAAAAATCATGTTGGCTACACAGGAATTGTTGAAACTTGTGAGCAGGAGACCTTCATGATGCTACCAGTCACCTGGCTGCAGAAAAAGCACAGAGAAGAATGATGCACTGAGGCTGCAGTATGTACCACAGAGGTTCTGGATATATTTTCAATGAGGACTGACTGTATCTTTTTACTGGTATTATATTTATTTTTCGCAGGTGAAATGTAAATGCTTCTTCTGGAGTTAATCACACAAAAAATTCATTGGATAGTTCAAAACACAATTAGAAATTAAATTTTAGTTTCCATTTTTGAATTAGTTCAATTTTTGTCCGTTTAGTAAGTATGGAAGATTTTTTTATGTTGATTTTTGCATCTGTATGTAGCCATGCACAAGAAGTAGGAAAAAACCAAAATGCTCTGGATCTGAGAGCCTGAGAGAGGTGAGACTGTGGCACCTCTGTGTTCTAGGTCCAACCAGTAGTGGGGCTGAAGATGCATTTCCAGTAGGCTCCTAGAGTAGATTTATACACCACATGTATACATAAGTGCATATATTCATGCATACATGCTGGCCACATAGATCACAGACAGACAGCATTCACATGAACACAAACAGCATCAGTGGCCTTGTCATGTCTCTACCCCTACTCGAGCAGGATGGAGTTCCACCAGTGGGCTTGTATATACACATGTGAATGATATGGATCCCTCCAGCAGCTGGGCTCAGATACTCATTCTATCAGTAGCTATCCCTGGATCTTAGTTTTCCCAGTTGCTGGATCCTGGACATAGCAGTCTCTCAAGCTACAGACCTCTTCCATTTGCTGCTACAGACCTTACCCCTAAAGACCTTTGACTTTATGGACCCTCTGGCAGCAGGCTGGGACTTGGCTGGTCTCTGCTGTAAAAATTCCCTCTCATCCAGCCCTTAGAGATACAGATGGCTTCTAGGCCATCTCAACTACTCACTGCCTAGTTGGACCTCATCCTCACTAGACGTAATTGCTCATTCTGCACTTGCACTTGCTCTGGCTGCTGCACTCAGTCTCACATAGGTAAGCAGTATGGATGAAAAAGAGTACCAACCAGTCAACTATTTACTTGACCTGACACTTCTATCTCTCGTTTCTGACTTTTCTCATGCTTATTCCTTCCCAGGCTGCCTGAATCCATCCCTTTCTCTGCTTTTGTTTCCTTGCCTAATAAAACCCATAAAATGTCATGGAATCATCGAATCATAGAATGGCTTGGATTGGAAAGCACCTCAAGTATCATCAAGTTCCAACTCTCTTGCCACAGGCAGGGTTGCCAGCCACTAGATCAAGTAGTAGATCAGATTGCACAGGGCCCCATCCAACCTGGTCTTGAACGCTTCCAGGGAAAGGGCATCCACAACCTCTCTGGGCAACCTGTTCCAACACCTCACCACTCTCAGTAAAAAACTTCCCCCTGATCCAATCTAAACCTTCCCTCCTTGAGCTTAAAACCATTCCCCCTTGTCCTATCCCTGTCTACCCATGAAAAAAGTTGATTCCCCTCCTGTTCATAAACTCCCTTTAAATACTGGAAGGCCACAATGAGGTCTACCTGCAGTCTTCTATTTTTTCAGGCTGAACACGCCCAGTTTCTTCAGCCTGTCTTCATAGGAAAGGTGATCCAGCCCTCTGATCATCTTTGTGGCCCTCCTCTGGACCACCCCCAACAGCTCCATCTCTTTCCTCTATTGAGAGATCCAGACCTGGACACAGTACTCCAGATGGGGCCTCACAAGGACAGAGTAGAGAAGGACAATCACCTCCCTGTCCCTGCTGGCCACCCCTCTTCTGATGGAACCCAGGATACCACTGGCTTTCCGGGCTGCAAGTGCACACTGCTGGCTCATGTTCAGCTTTTCATCAACCAGGACCCCCAGGTCCTTCTCAGCAGGGCTACTCTTAAGGGGTTCTTCTCTCAGATTGTATAAATATCTGGGATTACTCTGATTCAAGTGCAACACCTTGCACTTTGCTTTGTTGAACCTCATTAGGTTCACATGGGCCCACCTTTCGAGTTTATCAAGGTCCCTCTGGATGACATCCCATTCTTCTGCTTATCAACTGCGCTGTTCAGCTTGGTGTCACGGGCAAACTTGCTGAGGATGCACTCAATCCCATCATCTATGTCATTGTTAAAGATGTTAAAGGGTACTGGTCCATCACAGGTAAGATGTTAAAGGCAGACCTCTAGGGGACACCACTCGTTACTGGCCTCCACCTGCACATAGAGCCATTGACCACAACATTCTGGCTGTGACCTTCTGATTAATTCCTTATCCACCGAATAGTCCAGCCCAGAAATTCGTATTTCTCCACTTCCGAGAAAAACATGAGGTGGAGTTCCATGTCAAAGGCCTTGACATCCTTCCTAAACATCCCATAATAAGCTCTGTGCAATCCCCAGGTGCTCTCCTCCTGCATTCTGTAAGGTGTTCCCTATACAGACAACCTCTCAGTCCTAAAGATTCTTCATTGCTGACTCATTCATCTTTGACATGATCGGTTTCATGCTGGGATCGTGGGGCTGAGGCTGTCTTGGGACAGCCTTAAGGATGGCCCAGATGAGCTGTCTCTTCCTTTAATTAAGTCTTCAATTTGTATTCACTTTTGTGTCACTTTGCTGCTATCACATAACCTAACAATAAATACATTCTTACTATTGCACCACCTTTAACTTAAAACTCCTCCTCTCTACTGCAAATTTGACTTAGAAAGTGTAGCTTTTCTCTTCCAGCAATGTAGGGAGCCAACATTTAGAGTAAAGTAACTTTAACTATAAACCTTCTAAAATTCAGTTTTACAATAATGAAGTTGAGTAGATGTTTTCCAGTTCATACTTTGATCTCAGTATAACAGGAGAAATACTACTTCTGCAGTGTCCTACAGGTTCAGAATGATGATATTAATGTGATTCTGCAAATGATATATAAGACTAAAATTTTTTATTTGAACCACAGCCTATCAGCTCCACTGGACTGCACAGGTGTAACGAAGTCCCTGTAAATTCAAAGGTAATGTGCACAAAACAAAAGGTCCTCCATGTGAATTCCTGTCCTTGTAAGCAATGTTGCTAACTTTCCTGTGATTTGATGTTTGTTTCGATGCCCCAGAATCTTGGTTTTCATTTTTTTTTTTTCAGTTGTCAGCATTGCAGATAGAAACTTGAAAATGACAAACCTGCGACAACTTGAAGCCGAATAAAATGAGTGAAAATAAAGATTTTAAAAAAAGAAGTTATTCCTTTCATACATCTCTTCCATTGTTTTTCTGCAGCATAATGCAGGAAATTTGCATAGCCACAAGAGTATTGTAGAGACGCAATATAACACATTCTAATGTGAATTATTATTAAAAATTGCAGTAGACTCCAAGGACAAGCAATTCAAAAACTATGAAAACAACCTTACGTTGAGATGTAAAAATAACAGTTTATTTCATCTGGAAGTAAAGTGGGAGTGCTGAGGAAGGAAAAAAGTAGCTGCTCTCATAATTCATTTAAGACCATGTAAGCCTAAGCCCTAAACCTCTCACACTTCCAAGTTGGCATTTTGTACTTACAGTCCTCAGTGGAACTACATAAACAGTATTTGTGCCCAACATACAGAAGTAACATTTGAAGGCAGATCACAGAGCAGTAAAATCAGAGCACTTTCAAAGCTCCACAACCCCCTAGCAACTTCTTACACTCAAACTGTTGTTTGTGTTTCTGCAAACCTGTAGGAATTGACTTTTTTTCACTCAGTGTCAAGTGGTGAGTAATCATAGAATCATAGAATCATTAAGATTGGAAAAGACCCCTAAGATCATCTAGTCCAACCATCAGCCCATCCCCACCATGCCTACTAATCATGTCTCTCAGAGCCACATCCACGCAGTTCTTAAACACCTCCAGGGATGATAACTCCACCACCTCCCTGGGCAGCCTGTGCCTCACCACTCCTTCAGAGAAATTTTTCCTAATATCCAACCTGAACCTCCCCTAGCACAACTTGAGGCCGCACCCTCAGTGATTGAACTTCGAGGCATATCATGTAGTTTAGATGCTGTTTCCTAATACTTTTATTTTTATAAAACCTGTGTTTTATAGCAAATGTTTGTGACAAAGGCTCTCTGTTTTATCCTGAAAATGAGTAACTTATTAAACAAATTTTCAAAAGCATATAGATCTGTATGGACATGTGGCTGTCAGATAAGTCCCCAGGGGTTGGAAAAGAGGAACATCAATCCCATTTATGAGAAAGGGAGGAAGGAAGACCCAGGGAACTATGTGCTGGTGAGCCTCACCTCTGTGCCTGGGAAGATCATGGAACAGATCCTCCTAGAACACGTTAAGTCACATGAGGGATGAGAGGGTGATCCAAGACAGCCAGCATGGCTTTACCAAGGGAAGGTTGTGCCTGACCAATCTGGTGGCCTTCTGTGATGGAGTGATGGCATTGGTGGACAAAGGGAAGGAGACTGATGTCATCTACCAGGAGTTGTGCGAGGCCTTTGACATGGTCCCCCACCACATCCTTATCTCTAAATGGGAGAGGTATGGATTTCAGGAGTGGACTAGTCAGTGATAAGGAATTGGTTGGAAGGCTGTAGACAGAGGGTTGTGGTGAATGACACTATGTCCAGGTGGAGGCTGGTATTGAGTGGTGGCCCCCAGGGGTCTGTCTTGGGACTGGTGCTGTTCAACATCTTCATCAATGGCATCGATGGCCATTCTATGATTTGATGATTCTATGACATCACCAAGAAAAAGCTGTCATTCTAGTAAGCTCCCCTGTTTTATAAAATTTTATCCATGATCCAGGAGTGTGGAAATGCTTAGTGCTAATTAGAAGTTTTAGTGTTTTATATGTCTGTAAGTAATAGACACTGATTTTTACAAGCCAGATATCTAAGTGGTAAGCAACTTTATGCTCCACCAAAGGAGCTTAATACCATACCGTATTTTTTTGTCCTCTTTTAAAAACACACGTCTCTCCTCCCCCTTAGTGATCTGGGAAGATAAGATGCATGAATAGCTATCACAATTACATTTACTGGATGTAAGAAATCCAGCACTTAACAATTAGGGTATCTAGTGAAATGCCAGTATAGCAACAGAGATGATGCTTGCAATCCCAATTTGCCTTTTTAAAGGTGGATCTTACTGCACTGATTCTTATTAAAATGTGTCAACAAATGTACAATGAAATAGAAAGCTGCAATATTGTCATATCTCTAGTGAGAGCAGCAGTAGGTCTTTTGACTGTTTTGATGCAGAAAAACTTATTCTCAGATTCAGTGTTTTCAGTGTAAAAGGATTTCATGATGTACTCTGTATACAATTGCAAATCTGGCTTTCATATTTGACTTCTGAAGAGGGGTGTGCTCTTACCATTTAACGTGCAGTTTCCTCGCATTGCTACTTTTTTTCTGGGGAGAATAAAGGTAGTTCAAAAGGCTTCTGGGTGCATTTTGAGGATTTGAAGAAGAAACAGAGAGGCTTTTTGGTTGTATCATTGTGTCTGTCTTCAGAAAATACGGTTTATTTCACTTCTCAAGAAACTACATTAACCCCAAAACAACAAAGCCCCAGCTTGTTTCTTTGACATGCATTATACACAGAAGAAAAGGAAATGAATGAGTATCTGGTCTAATTTTTTAAAACTCTGAAAATAAAACTGTGTCTTTAGTTCTCTGTGTTTCCCCAGATAAGTGCCAGAAAAGGAAAATGTGCAGTGAAGGTGATCTCATTTGGAAACAACATTGTAGAGATCAGAGGCACTGAATTGCTTTCATCTCTGCCTACAATCCACTTCCTTTGAGAAGCCACATATGTTCAAATAAAAAACATAGGCCAAATTAGTTTTGTGACAGCCGGTCCCCTGCAAGTGTACATCATCTTCAAATACGCACCAGAGAAGAGAGTTTAAATTTGTGTTTGTATCCTAATCCTCTCAGGATAACATCAGAATTATCCAGACACTGTTACTGCCTCTGGGTTAAGTAACAGCTTCCAAACCTGCCTACATCTGTCAATGGCAGATTGCAGTTAACACCATGCCACTGGCACCACACAGCCAGAGACTGATTAGGAAAAGCAAGGAGATTGTGCTGCTTAGTCCTGTCCTTTTGTTTGTTAATTAATTAATGTGTACATTAAGTTAAAAAAGATTACACTAAAAAATACATGTAACTTATCCAGTTCGGGTCAAAAAAGTCTGTAATAATTCTGCATATCTTTTGCGTGTTTTTCTGTAGCTTTCTGCTGCTCTTTCCCAGAATAGCAGAAAAAAGTGATTAGATGAAACTTTTTCTTTTTATTCCTCAACAGCTCTTTGCAAGATTACTCTTTAGTTTATAGCAGAAATGTATTGCTGGACACATTTTTCAACCTCCTGAATTCCCGTTAACAACTAAATGTATCGAATGCCGGCTATTTCAGAGGTCTTCTATTTAGCTTAAGTGTTTGGGTAGTTATCTACTATCCTTTTACTTCGAGGCTTCTCTAGGTTCAAATAAAGGTTTCTCCTACATCTAAATCTGCCCATCAGTGAGCAGTTGCTACTTGGCAGACAAGTAACATAATGAGAAAAAAAGAGCACATTAGGGAAGTATGCTCCCTTCAGATGAGAAAAGGAATCCTTATGAGCAGAAGAGACAAAGACATTCCATTTTATATACATATGGTAAAGATGAGGCATTTGTGCAAAGTTAATGTGTGCTGCACAAGAATTAAATACATTATTTTCTTTACAAGAGAAGCTACAGGTACCTCTGGGATACCATCCCCATTGATGGAGGGAGAAAGAGGAAAACCTGCAAAGTAGTTTAATTCTGTAACATGCTTCAGAAGTTCTGCTTCCTCCCCTTGCTCCAAAAATAATGCAGCAAATAGCAGAAGTGTTTTAAAGAGAGCTTGTCTCCTTCAGTACTCAACCCATGCAAATGACTGTATGCAGAGCAGATTGCTTTAGAAAAGCGGCTACTCTGGGCTGACGGGCCATACCTGCCACTGTAGGTTTGTGTAGGAAAAAGAAAGGTGAGCCAGTCTTTCATTCTAGCCTCAAATTAAGGAATCCGCATTTATTTAGAAAGCAGAAATGCAGGAGACAATTCACTGTGTTTCTAACAGCAAGTGTTGCTCTGCCCTGGACTGGCCTGAGCTGTGGGAACTTAAGGAACTGATGCTCTGCAAAGCTGAAACGCTGTTTGAAACAGAAGATATTGAATTTTACAAAATATAGGATACCTACATCTCTTACACTATCCATAATCAATAGGCTTAAGGCTCAGACTTCATGAGTAGTGCTGTGATGTTTAGACATCAGTGTGGGGTTGTGCTGGATGAGGGCTCAAAAGAGCAGTGCCTGCTGTGGACATAGAGTCATTCGTCTGGGTGGGCTGGGAGGGTGGTGTGGGGGATGGAAGGAGATCAGTGCCTCCAAGACAGGACATCAGCAAGGCCAATTCCAAACCACCCAGCACTGTCCTCCAGCCCTTGCAGGGCTGGTACTGCTCTGAGAGACATTTGTAGAGCCTTTGACTGTACACCACTACTGTTCAAATCATTCTCTCCAACACACTCAACCACCTGGATGACCATCTTGGGTATCCAGCTCTCGTAATAGTGCAGACCTGGGACAAGGAGCTGCATGCTTAGCCAGACCCATGTGTAGCAGCCTTTCTTACTCTCCTTCAGCCATCCCTGTCAGTGAGGTGGGAAATTCTTCCTACCATACCTTCCTTGAAGTCCATGAAGAGTGTCTGAATGACCAAGCCATGCCTGGCAGTGTCTTGAATGCATGGTGAGTTTTGGGAGATGTGGAAGCATTTGCCTTGTGAGCAATGAGTCCTGCCATTCCTCTTAGGGACACAAGGGAGCTGTCACCTTTTCTCGCCCTGTGTCACTGATCGCCCTTTGCTCAAACATGCATCTTCTCTATCCTTGCCACAGTGACTGCTCCTGCCAGAGTAAGGATATGCTTCTCAACAGGTGAGGAGCAGTGGCTATATCTATACTGTAAACACAATAAATGAATAGGAACAGATCTGCAGACCAAAGCATAAGCTCATGAAGACCTGACAGCAGCCTTTCAGGGAGATTTATTTTGGACCATGTTTGGTTTGCTCTTGCTGACTGCATGCCTGTTAGAAGCTGGAGTGCCTTAGGTTTGCTCCTGGCATCAGTCTTCTGGTTAGCTTTAATCTAAGAGCAACTTTGTGCAGTCTGATGTCACTTCAGCATTGTGAACCAAATTCACACAGTAGGATGCATGAGAGGGAAATTTGCTTCAGAAATGTGCTTTTGGTCAAACACCAGTTCCCTGATTCAAAGAAACACAGAAGACTTTAGACTAGAGAATGTGATACCTGTGACCTGGCTGTTAACTGTGGTCCACAAGCCCTTGAGCATCCATCTTCTTGCTAGTTCAGGCCCTCTGTTTTGTGTATTTTGAAAGACAAACACAGGCTGTGCTAATCCTGTTGCATATAATGAGATATTTCCTCAGGGTGACGTCTTCCACTGGCACAGTGCTAGTAACACCACTTTTGCCAAAAACTGTAATAAAAAAGTCATTCGAGAAAGGACATAGAAAAGAACAAAAGGGTTTATTGATCTTTCTTTTGCAGAAGAATATTAAAAATTGAATATATATGCAGAAAATTGTTTATTTCCTAATATACTCCTCATAATTTTATAGAGGTGCTGAGTGTACTTCCTGCTCACTGAATGTTATTTGAGGGCTTTTCCATAATCAGCCATTGCTTCTCCTTAGAACACCATAATAAAACAGAGATCACAATAACATCTGAGTCATACAACAGATGAAATTTCTGTTTTGGCCACTAAAGTGAAACATTTGCAAACATGTATAAGCTGTTATGGGATAAGGCTCTTCACTTATTGCTGTTCCACTTCACATTGCTAAATATTCTTCAAGCTAGAGAGAGGAAGAATATCTCAGTGGTAAGTTAATTAAGGGCATTGCTGAAAAATGTAGGTTTGAATCCCTGTTTGCATGAATATTCAATTTACACAAAGTATAACAGGAGACACGGTACTTACTGGTAGTTTAGGCATCTTCTGGGAGGGCTGAAATGCTGGTTCTGAACAAGGTAGAATGGAGATTTGAACTGGGGTATCCTGTGCTGCTCAACAATGGGGTTATCAAGAAGGGTTCTGTGGCTGCTGTGGGCTGAGGAGAGGGCAATGATATCATGTTCCCCTGATTTTTGTGGATAGCCTCACAGGCTACTCACAGGCTATTAAAAACCAGAATAGTGAGGATGGGATGCAGGTACCATTGGATTTGTCTTAGGATAGCTGAACTGTTTACATAGAGCTGGAGGTTAGGTCCCAGGCTGCTCTACAGCTGAGGCCAGATGGGATATTTCAAAGGCATTTCAAATGGCTTTAGGCATCTATATTTAGTAGTAGAGCCTCAGACATAGTTTTGGAAAAGCAAAAAGAAGTTAATGATTTTTTGTTTTTCTGATACGGCCAAAGATGAGTGCTTATCAAACAAAATACATTCCCCAGTAATCTTCCTATTTATCTGACAACAGTTACTTACTCACATGATTATGAAGAATTATTTATCAAAGACACTGTTATGACGTTGTTGTCTGTAAAGAGCAAAGGAGGTATTTCTGTCCACTGCTTCACTCACAGATCCTTCTCTAGGAAACACATGAGCAAACAAATTCTTAAGATGGCACAGGCAGGCTGACATTATCAGGTGTTAAGTGTCCAGAGAAAATGAGGTGGTAGCTCGGGGCAGCACATTCCTTGTTTAAGTGGAAGAAACATATCTGCAGGAACCAGAATGATCCAGCACCAGCAAAGGCTTTGCATTGTGTGCTGCACTGGGCTCTCCCAGCCAAGCATTTGGTGATGGCACAAAATCACATCTGAGAAGGTAGGGGGATTTTGCCTGTCAGCACAGGTCATGTCATATATGAGATTTATATTACAGTTTTTCAGGTTTTCTCTACTCAGACATCTGATCCAGTGCACACAGCAGCTCAGACTGTCACTGCCACCCTGAAAATATTGGCTAAGTGCTTTCAACTTTTGCAGTTCAAAGACAATCAGCTGCTGTTACATGGGAAAGTGGTGGATCATCAGCAATTTTAATATTTGAGAGTTCAGTTAATGAATTAAGTTACAATTACAGTGGGGAGCATTCTGATTTCCACACAATAGGCAGGTTTATTTATGTTTTTTCCTGCAGGTCTCTGGTGAAGTGCCCACTGGCTGTGTGCTCAGATGCTGCATGCCCAGGAGCACCATTGTTGTACTTACATGGGCTGTCTGAACAACATCACCTGTGTGCACTACTTTTAAAATATCCTGAAGAGAATGTGCTTAGCAGTGGTATATGCGCAGGGCAGACATTAGTGATCAGATGGTAGATATGCAGCTCACTGAATACACAGCTTTACCCAATGTTATGATGAGCTCATATCCCTTCGAACATTATTCAGGTGCATTTTGAGAGGACAACCTCATGATCTTTATGTAAGTGTGAAGAAATCTCGTGCATTCCGTATAGTCATTCATGTATTCTACACAGGCATGGAGACCAGAGACCTGCCTGCCAGCTGCTTCCCCTGTGAGGACAGGCTGAGCGAGCTGCGGCTGTTCAGCCTGGAGAAGGCTCTGGGTAGACCTGAGAGCGGCCTTTCACTACCTAAAGGGGGCTATAAGAAAGAAGGGGACAGACTCTTTAGCAGGATCTGTTGTGATAGGACAAGGGGAAATGATTTCACATTAAGAGAGGGAAGATTTGGATTGGATATAAGGAGGAAGTTTTTTATGATAAGGGTGGAAGAGGTTTCCCAGAGAGGTGGAGGATGCCGCTGTCCCTGGAGACATTTAAGGTCAGACTGGACAGGACTCTGAGATACCTAATCTAGAGTAGGTGTCCCTGTTCATTGCAGTGGGGTTGGACTAGATGGCCTTTAAATATCCCTTCAAACTCAAACAATTCTATGATTATATGAAAACTATAGTTGCTATGAACAGCTAAATAGTTCTCCATGGTACAGAAGTCCTTGGCCTAGGCAGTTGTCTTTGAGAATATTTTAGTACTATGTGTCTCTTTTTTAATTATGTGTTTCTTCTCCCATACTGGGGACAGATGATGTGTTAGTTTGTGTTGGGATCACATTACAGTTTAAATTGGAAAATGGTTTAAGTGGGCTCTCCTTATCTGCTTGAAAACTCATCCCAGGGCGCCCAGTCTGTTGTTGCAATTTATTTATGTCGGTAAATGAAAGCAAAATGTTCCTGTGTTAAGTGGGGCTCACAGTTGGGATGGTCTTTCTTTCAGAAAGTGGAACAATGCTTACTCACAAGATGTAAGAAACAAAGGATTATTCTTGCTGTGCTACATGTGAAAGAACTGACAGTCTGAGTGACAGGCTAGAGCGCACACAGTCTGTAGGGAGAGCCAGGCTCTTCCAACACCATACCTGTCCACTACTTACAAATTTATCCATCTCTGAAGAGAAAATTCAAAAGAATTTGCCACCCAGGAATCTAATTTCCATATCTGACTCATTCATTCCTCTCCAAGCACCTAATACATTAAGATACTATTCAAGAGAGCTAAAGATAAGATTAACCTCCAGTCTTCCTGCTGCTGTCCACTCAGGTATCACCTCAGGGGCAGCACTCTGCCTGCATTTTGAGAAAGAGCCATTTTCCAGGGTCTCCTCTATTATGTCCAGCCCCAGTGACTGCAGTCAGGAGCCCAAGAGGTGCTGACCCAGCCTGGGCTGCCCCTGATCCTTTACAGGCCTTCTGACTGGGTGAGAGAACACTGCCTCGTATTTTGGGGGTTTTCTCACTACCCTCTCTTTTCCTTCTTAATTCAGTATATTCTACCTTATTTTTTTTGGCAGACCTTTCCTCATCTCTGTTATAGTCTTCTAAACACTATTTTTGAATGTACAATCTTTGTGTTATATTTCTAATTATTTTCTTTCTTGATACATATTCATTGTTTTGGGTTTACAAATACTGAGACATCCCAGAGCATCCAAAATCTGAAGTCCTTTCTGTATACTGCATTTTCAGTGTATTACCATACTGTTATCTCATGGACTTGCTGTGAAGACTTGGGTGAGACTCCCAACATGTTACCCTCAGACAACAAAAATAATTGCTCAGTTGAGAAGGTTTACACTGCCTAGCACAATCCTATACACCTCTTTGCATGCACATTGCTAGGTTTGGGGGTGGCAATCCTGTTACTGCCAGCCTACAAGCTGTCACAACAGTTTGCTTGGTGTGATGTGGTAGGATGCTAATTATTTTTTCATGTTGTTTAGAAACATCCCTTTTTCCTCTCTGTACTCATAGCACAGGAAGGAAGCTCTGGAGAACTCTAGGGCATGGTCTGTACCCAAAAAGATTATCTTTGCAGTGAGATAATCCTCACTATGGCAACTAACAAGGCTTTAGATCTGGATTATGTTTGCTATGTAACAAAAGGCTACAATATAATTTCAGAGAATCTGGACCAGTTTGCATGGGAATGGAAAGTTCTGCATATTAAAATGGTAAATCTGTCATTTAATGGATGTGTGCATATGAAGAGAAGGAAGGTTTTTTTGTTTTAACTCTCACTCATTATGTAGAGTTGCAAAAAGTCTGGCTGTGGTAGTGTAGTTCTGTCTTGATCCAGAGATGGCTGGAAGACAAATAAGTCTTCAATTCAGAACAAAAATCAGTAAAGCAAACAACATTTCTGATACAATCCCATTCATCATAGATATCATTTTAGAGCTAACTGCTCTGGGCTAATGTCCTTTCTCAGAATATAATTTTTTGTACTCAGAAATTTATCTGGATGACTAATAGATTTTTCATTCTAGTGGATGAGTAACAGATAAAGAAAAGCGTGAGACTAAATAAAAATAACCATTTATTTATTTATTTAATAATCTACATGACATTTAGACACATTCTCTCCAAAGTTGCACAGAAAAACAATAACTTCAGTTCAGCCATTGACATTTACTTCAGTGTAAGTCAAAGGTGCACTTTATGTATGTATGTGTGTGTGTATTTTTATTTGACAGTGAAGAATTATTTACAACTTTTATATATAGATTTAAATATTTTCCTCCAATTTGATTTTTAAAACTCCTCTGGTCTGGCATGAGGCTATGGCTTGAGGTCACATAAAATGCTGCCAGCCAAGCATCTTAATCTATTTTTGAGACCTTCCATTCCAAATGTGAAAAGAAATAATCTACATATGTTCAGATCTTTTCTCTTTTCCCCTTGTTTTGTTGAATCTACTGAAATGGAATTTAGTCATTCTTTTCCAAATTATAGAAAAAGTTTAGAAATTGCTGCTGTAATCAAAACTTGATCCATGGTGCTGCATAGATATTGGTCAGAAATTACACCATCTGGGCTGATCTGACCCAGGGAAAGAGTAGCTGGGCTTTCAGACCTCCACGCCTCCCAGTGGGATTCACTTCTGTTTGTGCCTGTCCCTGCACCTTTGAGTTTGCAAACCATGGGCATTCTTTAAATGCATTTGACTCAAGCTCCAGTAGCCCTAGGAAAAGCTTAGTACCCTGCAGTGCTGAGCTGGTCACTGTGACATTTTTCAACATCTGGTCTGGAACATTTTAAGGACTATAAGTAACTTTGTTAGCTTTTTCATTCAACTTGCTTTTTGATTTATAGGCTATGACAAAATGTCCTCAGCAGGGTTCATTTTTTTTTCTCCTGGTGATTTGTACACACCAAATATACAGTAGGACTAAGAGCTACATGTAGATGACTGAGCTATGCCATCCTGGGAAAGCAGAGGCTTTGCGTGCAATGATTTCCTACAGCACAGGAGGGAAGATGAATGAGTGAGCTGCAACACCTCCATCACCTGAGTCCCTGCAGCCAGGCCACAAGGTATCGGCAAGGTGCAGTTCATGATAAAAACTATCTATCTGCGGAAATAACTTCAGATGCTCCAAAATCGTTCAGTATTTATAAACCTAAAGATATAAAAGTAAAAAAAAAAAAAATACTTTTAGCATAGATGAATATATGCTAATTTGTACCTCAGCCCTGCAGTGATGTTTGATGTGGAATGAACTCGTGGTATAACAGCATTCCCATTTCAAGATCTTCACAGTGCTTCTCAAGAAGTTTAAAAATTACATTGTAAAATTAAAAATGCCAGCAACATATGTCAGATAAATTTCAAGCAGCTTTTTGCTTAGAAGCCTATAATGTGATCAGTGACTTACGGCTAGTTTCTGGGACACCTTCACAGAAGGGGAAGTAATTGCCTGAGCACCATGCACGTGTATTAGTGAGTAATACTTACCAGATATATAAATAACAATTACACAAGGTGTTTTCCTAAGTCTTGTTTGCCTCTAGTGTAAGCTGAATTTTAAACAATACATAGGAAAAAGCAGGGAAGAAGGGGCAATTATCATGCCAGGGCAATCACTTACTATGAGAAAACTAAAGTGACACTGCTAGAGGTGCAAAGAATAATAGCGTAAGGATGACAGCAGGAGAACGACATAGAAAGAAAAAAAACCCACAAAAAAACCCACAAAACCTCACAGAAATTTAGGCAAAAGATTACAGAGCCGTAAGTAAAAGATAAACTATAGAACTGCAAATCTGAGTCTTTAGCATCACAAAGGTTAAGGCACAGAACGACACGGGGAACTTCAGGTATTTCACGGGACATTCATTATTCCTCAAAGAGAGATAGACACGATCAATAGAAAAATAAATAGACCACTTGTAACTTGACAAGGTTTTACAAGTTCCCTTAATTGCTCTGTTTCCTCCCTTTGCATCTTTCAGAGCAATAATAATTCCTGGCTCCATATAGCAGTGACAAGAAGCCAGCTTGACAACTTTAAAGGAGGAATTTGCATTTCAACTTAGAACTCCCCCAGAGGCAACAAGAACCGCTACAGGAAAAGGAGGAAATATTAGGTGTATGGCAAATACGCCGACCGCTGTTGTTGATGGATGTGGAAGTGTAGCCTCTTTGAGGATATTTAGAACCAAAGAAATTCTGTGCTTTTTAGGTCTTGCTGAGCCTGAGATAATTTCATGACCATCATCTGCAGTCATGCAAACTGACACTGAGTGAGTGAGTGTCCCAGCTGCTTGGTCAGCCGAAGTTCTACCTGTAACTAACCTCAGACCAGCCTTTGTGAAATCTCCATCATTTTGGCCATCTGAGGGCATACTGAAGAAGGGAAGTATTGCCAGAAGAACTTCTTAACAAGACAGAGCATCCTTGCTTAACCTGTCCAAGTTTTATGAACTTTATCTCAAGAAAACTCTGTGCCTAGTTACTTAACAGTAACAGCTCTAATGGATATGGAAACCAAACATCTGGAAAGCTAAGTAAGATAGAGTAAAAGCAAACAGTCAGGAAATGTTGCCTCCTTGACAAAGAACAAGTGCCTGGCAGGGATTTCTAGCATAATGGGAACTTTCTGGTAAATACAGAGAGTAGTTTCTCCTGGAGATCGAAATGATCCCCTTGGTGCACAGACTGTGGTGGCCACTGACCAGGTGCTGTAGGTACCAGGTGGATTGTTCAAGCTCAGGTGATTGAAATGACATTGCTGATATTTCTTTTTTGTAAATATTTTAAAGTTATAGGTGTTCCGTTACTACAAACTGAAAGCAGGCAATTTTGCTTAAGCAGTAATTTAAAAACTGCAATCAACTATGTGTACAGTGCCTAAAACCATGATGCTACTCTTGGTTTCATGGTTCAGTGCTCAAAGTTTGCAAAAAGGAGAGTGGTTCTACATTGAAAACCCTTGAGAAATGCTAGTCTCAATTGTCTGTTTACGAATGACATTAATTACTGAATGCCCAGGCATAGTAACCACATGGAGAACAGTCAGTGACAATAGCATGAGTTCTCCTAAGGGCTTTCTTCACACAACTTGCATGCTTTTGCATCAATTCAAGTTAATTAATAAGATAGTAGATTAAAATATTCTTTATTCTTACCCTAAAATTCAAAACTAAGCATTGCTACAAATCTCAAATCTATACTCCTGTTACAGTACCTCTTTGGGCCATTTGTACTGGCTTTTTCAGTTGTTTACAAAGACCCTGCAAGCAGGTTGTACACAGATTTAAAAGATAAGAAAATTACATCTTGACCAATACATACAAAATATAGCCCATATTTAATATGCCACATAACTTATTATACTTCCCACTCCAATAAGATACTGAAATAGTGGCTGCAGGCTACGCAGACATTAGTTGGAAGGAGAAGAACAGAACTACTTTGCTGTTTGGTATAGAAGATGTTCCTGAGTTGTAATCCTTTAGCATCTCTGTTACTTTTTTCCCTTTAGAATTTTATCCACTTCCATATCAGTGCTTTCTTTCCTGAATTCTTGAGCTACTAGAGATACTGCCTCAGCCATCTTACCTCTGTCTTCAACTTTATCATCCTTTTCTGTTCTACAGACTTTTCACAGTTCTTTCTCAAAACTCAGCAATTTCCTCAGCAGTCTGAGTCAAAAGTTATGCAGATGGGCCATGTTGGTGGCTTACCATTACTGGCACGCAAGTAACCAAGTCCTGGGACAAGTTACAGAAGGGTAAAGAAAGAGAGACATACATTGTCTACCATTTCACATTCGCCATCAGAATAAGATAAATGAAACAAGGAATAGAAACTACAGCACAGACTTTCCTATATGCTGAAATTTCACTTTATAAAATCTTCTAAATGTTATTTGAAAGAACTTCTGAGGTAAATCCTTTGAGTTTTTCTTGACTCCTGCCAAATAGGATAGTTGTTATTACTTGGATTACTCTGTACTTGTCAGATGATCCTGAAGTAGAGGTGCAAATTGTTTGAAAAGCTAAAGAAGAATCCCTGCGATGAATTTGAGTTTGCTTCTAGTTGACCATTATCCATTCATAAACACATTGGTCCCTTGCATTGTCCTGGCTCAGGCTAGATCATTATAAAACTTACAGTAATGTCTCTTATTTTTCAAAATTTTGTATGGAATTAAGCAATATTTTAAACCTCACACAAACCTCAAATATTTTTGAAGGAAGATCTGGATATCTCTATTCTACACGTTGCTTAAAACAGTGCTGGCTTAAAAGCTGGATCAGGTTGCTCAGAGGCAGTTGTCTATACTAATTTTGAAAATCTGCAAGGATGGTGATCACATAAAATCTTCAGGCAAGATGATCCAGTATTTGACACTCATCATTGTGAACATTTTTTTCTTTATGTTCAATCAGAAATTTTGTGTCAACTTGTGCCTGTTGCCTTTTGTTCTTTTTAGTGCACATCTGAGAAGAGTCTGACATCATATGCTCTGCAGCCTTTCTTCACACAGTGAAAGATAGTAGTTAAATTCCCATTTTGTATTCTTTCTTCAGGCTAAGTAAGTCCAATTCCTTTAATTTCACTTACACTGCTCTGGACTCTTAAGCACGCCAACATCTCTCTTGTACTGAGGAACCCAGACTAGAGGCAGTGTTCCAGAAGTGGCCCCATGTTTGATCAGCAAGGAGAATATTCTCTTCCTTTGACCTTCTGACTGTGATACTGCACATGCAGCCCAGGATGCAGTTGATCTTCATCTTTGGTCATGCTGCTGCCCTACGTTCAGTTTGGTATCCTCTGGAACAATTGGACCTTCTCTGAAAAGCTGTTTTCCAGCAGCTTTCCTGTTAGCTACTAGCATGT
The DNA here is from genome assembly GCF_002078875.1 of Numida meleagris. Lineage (NCBI taxonomy): Eukaryota > Metazoa > Chordata > Aves > Galliformes > Numididae > Numida > Numida meleagris. Next base: position 128,674,958 of record NC_034409.1, read on the forward strand.
TCTGCCAACCCAGTTGCAGGACTTCGCACTTGTCTTCGTTGAACTTCCCACCTGAGGTTCCCACCAGTCGAGGTCCTTCTGGATGGCAGACTTGTACTCCATTTTATCAGTTGTAGTTTGTAAACACAAAAAAAACAGTTTATAAAGTTGCATAATTTGCAAATATTTTGCATTGTTCTCTTTCCTAACATGATGTCAGTAGGAATATAGTAGTACTTCCTAATTACAACCAACAAAAAGCATTTTTAAAGCTTGGGACAAACTTTATAAGATTGAGTTCATTCAATTGGGTATCAAGTCAGATTTCCAGTTGTTATCTGTTTCCATTATTCCTCACACTGGCTTTTATTTTCTTTCCCATTGTTTTTCTCCCCTTACTTTTGGGTAACAAGGAGAGAAGTGAACGAAATCCAAAGTTCTCCCAGAACAGTGGGAAAATCACCCTTTACATTAGTAGATCAGTATCCTCTTCAGTATTTCAGCTTCCTTGCTGTAAAAAGAATAACTTCAGCTGAGACAATATAGTGAATGAAGAACACACCAGAACATTTTATAGTTTACATTGCTAAACATAACAAAGCCATGAAAAGATTCAAAAATATGAATACACAAGACCTTTGCAATAGAACAGCACATTTTGCACTTTATATTCATTTTGACTTCTAATTTGCCTAAAGTCCTGCAGAGGGAAGCATTTATGTTTTGATAAAAATTGAGAGCATATATGTTTAGTGCGCATAGGTGGTTGTGTTTGCATAGGCAATAAGAGTTTGAGTTTAAGCTTGTCTAATCTAGATGAGAGAGCTTCAGAGCAGGAGATCCCATGTCTGTGCAGTGAAGGAGGCACTTATCTCCCAGAATTCTTAAAAGGAGCATTTTTTCCAGATGCCTTATGCTTATATTGTGTCCTCATTTAAACTCAAATGTCAGAAAGCAATTAACCATTTTCATCCTTGCTTCTGGGTGGATGGAGTCAGAATGAAGCTGCCTCATTTTCAGAACATTTGACATTAAGGGCTAAATTTCCACTTCAGTGCGTGGGCTTCATCCCTCCGCCTCCTATTAACATTAATGGAGATCCCTTCTCTAAATCCCCTGTAGTACATTGAAAATCTCTTCCTGTTTATAACTCGAGGTCATGTTCTTGTTTCTCCCTGGATTGTGTCCTGAGGGGATTATTTCCATTTTTATGCTCATGTTTTCATATAAAACAGAAGGACACGTTTTTAACATTTCTGGGCAGTATAATTTGCTTTTCATGAGCCTAGGAGCTTCATGATTATTATGTTGCAGTTTTCATTTCCTTTTAAACCTGCTCACACCAAGAAACAGTTCTTCTGGCTCCAACATTGAAAAAACAATAAAGAACACCCCCTTAGACTATTTATTCAGTTTTATTGCAAGTTAATTCTACACTTGTTTCTTCAAGACCAGAAATATCAATCTGCAGCTCACCCTGACTGACACGTACCAGAATACATGGCATTGAACATGTACTCAGTGTGGAAGGCAAGAACTATTTTTTCTTTTGCCTCAAAGCTTGCTTCCTGAGGCCTTTTGGGTGTTAAGGCTCTAACTGACAACCGCCAGTTATCTAGGGGGGCGAGTGGTGGGTGTCACCGTGCTAGGGTGCTTCTGCTTATGATTGATAAGCAGAAGCAAGACAAGCAGACTTTTTCGGGGGTGCGGCTTGAAGGAGCTGACCACTGCAAAAGGTGATAATGCTTGTGAATGGCAATGAAGGCACCACTGCCTGCTAGCTTAGCTGTTGGGCCAGATGTGTCACACTAACAGAGAGAAAGGAAGAAGAAGAAGAAAAAAACTGTGAAACAGGGGATAAAAGGTCCCCAGTAAACTAAGAACTTTGGAGAAGAACTCCCAAAGAAACGAAATCTTTGGGGGAGAAGAACTCCCAAAAGAAAAGAAAATTTTGACAGTGGAAAGAACCCCTCGGGGCCTGCTTGCTGTGAAGCTTCCTGGCTTTCTCCCATCCCCTGCGGTGATTGCACGAGTTCCTGAGATCAACGGAGGCATTACGAACAATGCTGGACCCATGGTGGTGACTGTTCTCTCTCTTGCTTTCTACAAGGACTCCTTCCTTTTTCCTACTCCTTTTCTATCATCTGCCTTCCCTTCCCCTTCTTCCTAAGCAACTAGGATTTGCAATAAACTGGTCGGGCTAACATTCGACCCGCTGTGTCTTAATCTCGCCATCAGGTATACATATATTAAAAGAACCTCCTCTTCCTCCTATAAATTGGAGTGAGACACTCAGGTCTTGTTTTGGCATACTGCTGGGAGTGTCAAAGAAACACTGGGAAGCACTCCCGAACTTCACAGCACGCAAGTACCCCTTCTGCGGAAAAACAATCACTCTGGGTGTGCATAGGGTGTGTTTCTGACTTGTCTACTCAGCCAGAGGTATGTAATAGCAATTAAATATGGAGTTACATGGACAGATCTGCTGATCACAGCTGCCTTTTCAGGGTGGAGGAAAGCTGCAGCAAGAGATGAAATGAGAAAGCTGTGCAAGCTTTAAGGCTTTAAGAAATACCTGAAATGCCTAGCATGCCTGGAGAGCAAAATCGACACACTCTGCTCAAAGGCTGTTTACAGCAGTGCATAAAACATGCATGGGAAGTATCCTGGGCTTTGATGCCAATTGGATACTGAATGTAAAGGAGCTATCTTACCCTCCCAAGCAGTTTGCCTATGCACCAGCTGTACATGTGATGGGGATGGTCCCCGGCACATGCTCACTCCTGAACCATGCCTGGAAATCAGTTATATGGCACAGAGTGGCTTGGGTCGGAACTGTCCCAGAGACAGTCCATCTATCTATCAGTACAGAGGGCTGTACTTCTTAGTTCACTGCTGTAAATAAACCTACCCATATAGTTTTCACACAGACATTTGCCATGTTAGATGCATGGGAAGAGCAGCGAAGATGATAGGTCAGCTCAGGTTTTACCTCAGCTGGCAGCCAAGGTGCAAAGCTTTGACTCAGGGACTCAATTCCATTTATGTCCATCTGACAGCATATGTTAATGCTGAAGCTCTCCCACCCTTGTTGCTGTTGTTGTCACTCCTATCTAGCTTAAATCTGCCACATTCATTCTATGATGTGGGCAGACCATATGTTCCTTAGATTTCAATTTCCTTTTTAAAAAGTATTTGGATGTTCAGCTGCCTAAAACTTCCAGAAACTTGGCAGAGTTTAGGTCACAAAGCACTCAGCCTCATCTGCAAAAGCTGCTCTGTGCCTCCCATACGCAGCCTCAGCCAGGGCAGTGCCACAGCTCAGCCCCACAGGACTGTAGCTGGACCTGTCCCTGGAGGTGCCCTAGGCCAGGCTGAATGGGCTGTGGGCAGCCTGATCTGATGGGTGGCAGTCCTGGGGTTGAAGACGGGTGATCTTTGGGGTCCCTTCTAACCCAAGCTGTTCTATGATTCTACAGCTCTATGACCCACCATGCTTCAGGGCAGATTCTCTCTATGTAGACTTCCAGCTTAGCAACAGAGCTCCTTGGTATGTTAAGCACCACTCGGTATACTCAGTCCAAAACTAGCTCAGGGCAGGAGATGAAGAAAAGTACTTGGAATAACAACTTCATAGACCTATATAAGATGTTGAGAGAGCTCACTTGTTATTTCTCATGAATGCTACCAGGGAGCCTCTTATACTGATAAATGGCTAGGGCACCTGTTGGTGTGATTTTCCACTGGAAAACAGCAACACCACCACCACCACACTAGATTCTAGTTCACTGTACTATGAAAAGTATTAGAGCTAGAGTCAGAAGGAAGAGTTCTGACTGATGAATGACTCACACCACATAGAGAAATCTTAAATATAATTATTCTGACTACCAGAAGTTCTACTGGTTTAAGTAATAAATGCTGGAGCTTGTTGGAAAACAAACATGCACTTTTAAATACATAAAAAATATTAATAAAATAAAGATTTGTTGTATGTATGCCTGAAAACTATATCTATCATATCTTACCTTGAAGATCAACAAGATGCTCCTACCTTTCTCCTTCTCCCTTCCAAGTAAAGACTTGAATTTTTGAAAAAGAGGAGATAGCATTCAGGTAACTTTTAGCCCCAGTTTGAATCCAAGAGATGTGGCAGCAATCCTTGTATGTGTTACAATAGTAACCTTATTTCTTTCATGGAACTTTGAACCAGATTCATTAGATGATGGAAAAGATAGAAGTGCAAGCCACTAAAAGTCGGGAAAAAGTCACACAGATCTTTCATTTTTTGCAAGCCCATGAAGGAGTGTCAAGAATCACATTTTTGAGACTGAGTATGTCGCTGCTGGCTATTAAAAGTCACCGGTAACTGCGGTTACATTGTTCATTTATCATTGTCTTCCAGCACGTCAGAGCATAATTGTTTTATGCCACATGTTTCAAAGGCTTTGAAGCCAAGTTTCAAGAAAAACCTAGAGCTGCAGGCTTATGACAGCTGTATCCTGATAACGGAACAAGTTAAATCCTCAGGGAATGCTGGGAGCTCCTCTTAATTATCTGCACAATGAGAGTGCAACTGACTGCACTTCTCTCCCTTCACATTTTTCATTCGTATTATATTCTTTTGGGGCATGCTCACTGCACTTTAATAAATTATGCTCATCGGTCTATTGTAAGTGACATTTTAACTCCTGTCCCTCTGTAGCACCTGTGTCTGTGTTAAAAGTAACTGCTGTGGTGCTGAAGATGCCACTCTCTACAGTGCTCAGGTGAGTTGAGTTGAGCTTGAGTTGACAGACCTTGGCTAGCTTTAGAATCAACAAGGAAACCTAAGAGTTACAGCCAGACAGTGAGAACTTACATATGTAATAAAGTCATTTTCTTCCTATTCTACCCATATTTTATCCTTCAAAAGGATAGAGCCGAAACAGAGGGCCTGTTATTCCTATTTATTCTTGTCCCATTATTTCTTGTGCTGTGCTGAAGTAAAGAAAACAGAAACAAAGATTTAGAAGAGGCAGGTTAGGAAGTATTTGTATTCCGGGTGCTTTTGGTTTTCTTTTTAATACATTCTTTATTACCTGAGATTTTAAAACTTTCTTGTGATAAAAATAGTAAGGTCTTTTTTTCCGGATGTCAACCTACCACTTATAAGCCATCTTTTTAAGGGACTATTCCCACTGCTGGGAACCTTTTGCAAGTAATCACTGAAGGAGATTTCTTAGGGGGATGCCAAAATCTCCTCAATTTCAGAGCCTCTGCTAGAAATGTCCACAGATTTAACAAGTTCAGAGGTGGGTAGAAATGAATGAACTGAATGACCTCTTGAGATCCCTGGTATATCAGTTTTGAAATTTGTGTGAGTTAAATCAGAAATATAAAGCAAAAAGAAGAGAAATTCATCAGGAAGAGAGAGGACAAAAACCAGTACTTCTTTTCTCTTGGGTTTTAAAGTCTATAGAGTGAAAATCTGGAAAAAGGCATGGTTATCCTACAACTTCTATGTCTAAAAAACAAGCTTTGAACAAGTTGTCCAAACAAAATATTGCCCCTGGAAATCTGCACAGATATTCAACAAAATAATGCTATAGATTTGGTTACTTCCTTCCTAGTGGCTCTATTTCAGTGGCTTAAAGATGCTTACGAACCATGAGAAATATCATAGGTTTGTCATCTTCCTTGTAGAGAAAAGCTCCCACTTGCTTTTCTTCAGATACTGGAGTTCTGATATTAAAATGAGATATAATTCACAATAAGTGAGTCAGATTTTTTAGTCCCCTTGTCTGCTACAAAAGTAATGTGGTTTTCTACAATATTAACAGTATACAGTGTCTACATAAGGATAATTCATTCAACAACTTTCAGGAAAGGGACATTTTCCTTTTTTTTTTTTTTTAAGATATAATGCAAGGTTGAACACAGATTTTTAAAGATGCATCATTGCCTCTGTTACTCTTGCTTCAGCTTTTTCAGAATTATTTCATGACTAAGAGGTACTTGCTTTATGTCATTAAAATGCTGGAAATCACAGCAGCAAGCTCGGAGGAATGTTACCAGGACTCACTGCTTGTGCTTCTAAGACCTTTCTCTGCACACTTGAGTGAGTTCTGCTTCTTCCCTTTGTTTGTTGTCAATGTTTGCACTGTGTTTTGGTGGACATCTGGTCCAAGATAAAAAAAAAAAAAAAAAGGAAGAAGGATAGAGAAAGGGAAAATAGGTCAGAGCTGAATAAATCTGACTTTCTTCAGGCAGTTGGACTAGGTGATTTCTGAAGGTTCTTTTCATCTAAACTATTCTAGTCTAGTCTAGTCTATAAAGGAAATGTGTGAAACAATAGCATATGAAATAAAAGTGAATCAGATCCAATTTAAATTGCCTTGTATGTTTCAGCTTTATAGCGTAGCACTTATTATAACATCTGTCCAAATATATTGTCCCATCACTATAATAGTAATGGCCTTCCACACATTTTTAAAAAATGAATAATTATAAACAGTTATTTTCAGCAAAGACATGCTCAGTGGAAACTTGGAAAACAGTAAATAATTCAGGCTTTACAGCCCGTCTCTGACAAAGAAACCTATAGTACGGGCAGAGTTACAGTGACATTCTAGAAGGTCAAGTGTTCCCTTGGACTGCTTAAATGAATTCTAGCTCAGCTTTTCAGAGGAAGACGGTCTTGACTCAGACAGGCATGTAATTAACGTCTTTGCCATTTGGTTTCTAGTTTGTGACATGAAAATACAGAAATCTGAAGACTACATGAAGAATATGTAGCACTAGGTTCCCTGATGCTTTTTAATGATGCTCATGCTCTCTGAAGAAGTGAAAAAATGCTATCAAATAAAAATGTGGTTGTTTGCATCCATTATTCTGTAGATGATATAAAGCAGTGAAGAATCTGACGCCTGATATTTTCTCTGTTCAATACGAGGAAAACATTCAATGCTGTTCACAGAAAATGGAAAGAGGTAAAGTGTCTGAAGAACTCACTGAAGGAAACATAAACTTCCAGTGAACGAAAGTGTACTATATCAATACGAAAGGACGTCCTTATTTCTTAGAATCAGAGAATCATAGAAAGGTTTGGGTTGGAAGGGACCCTTAAGACCACCTAGTTCCAACCCCCTGCTATAGGGAGGGACACCTCCCTGCTCACAGCTCCATCCAGCCTGGCCTTGAGTGCCTTTAGGAAGGGGGCATCTGCAACCTTGCTGGGCAACCTGTTCCAGTGTCTCACGACCTTCACAGTAAAGAATTTTTTCTAATATGGAGTCCAATTCTACCCTCTTCCAGTTTAAAGCCATTTCCCCTCATTGTGTTGCTACATGCCCTTATAAAAAGTCCAAGTCTCTCCTCAGCTTTTCTGTATTTCTTTGTGCTTAAGTCAATATGGACTGTTACAGAGAGAACAGCAGTTGTGACATTGGACCGATTATTTGTTTGTTTCATGTACTTCTGGAAGCTAATACGATTCATGCTGACTCTTTCTCTCTGGATTATTATTGCATTGACAAATTCTGTGCTGCATCAGGTATTTCAAATTGGTCTGTAGAGACGCGTGGTACTTAAGGAATCATATTTCAGAATCCGATTCATTAAACAAAGAGAAAAGAGTATTCTTTAGCACATCTAGTGCAAAATCTGTTATAGAAACTATCGATAGATGTGACAAAGGTAAAGAGTTTATGTCTCAAATTTATTCTAGACCTGCTTACATAAGCTTGAGGAGATGCATATTATGTGGCAAATGTTGGCATTTCTGTGGATCCTGCTCCAAGCTCAGATGTGAGATGGTAATAAGAACTATACAATTAGTTCTACCACTGAATTAACCAATCAATTACACTAGGGAGACTGGGTTTTCTTAAATCTTGTATCAGCTGTTTTCTGAAAAAGCCTGAAAAAGTGAGGACTAAGTTGTAAATATTTGATAAGTCTACAGTGTATAATCATTGGTGACTTGTGAAGATACAATTTTAGGACCCCATGGTTAAATAATTTATAGAGAGAAAACAAAAAGAAGGAACTAAAATGAAATGCACTTTTGGTCATAGTTGGGTGCGCAGGCAAAGTGTATTACTCTCAAAATCTTTATATTGATGGTAAACTGATTTACTCTTGATGACTTTTTCTTTTTAGAAAGATTCTGACAGACCCTGACAGTGCAACCATTGCAAGGCACATGAGGAGTCATGCAGAAAAAATGATCATGTACTTCAGGCAACTTCAAGGAGAAGCTCTTAAACACCCTTAGACACAGATATGTCTGGAGGTTAATGATTGATAAAAGGCTGTCATGAATTAATTACAAATATGGAAATAAATACATTCTTTATTTTAACTTCCCAAGAAGATGTCAAGCTCTGTTCCTGAGGTGAATCTCTCTACTTGGTAATGTGACCCTTAAACTGAAATATGAGCCCTCTTTGGATATCTGAATTAGTGTGCAGACCTTGCTCTGGCCTTTGGCCATTAGAAGGGAGGATTTTTGCTGAGGATGGCTATGGCTTTGTTAAAACACATAAAAAATTTGTTCTGGAAATTAAGTTTTAATCACTTTATTTCACATACAACTAATTGAAATTAGTCTTCATTGATAAATAATAGTTTTCTTAGGACAAGAATAATATTAGTAGTTAAGAATAAATGGATATTTTAACTTAACCTTTCAGTAAAGCATATATGACACCTAATACAAGGTTTTAATCTTCTTTCCTCTGAGTGTTCTTTTGCAATGGACCTTTATTCCCTCCTAGCATCCCTTCAGAAAAAATCCCTCCATATTCATGGCTCCTTAGCACGGCTTTTACCATAGGGTTTTATCAAGTGAAGACAGACAAAGCCATCTATCCATTTCACATCTAATCCTGTGAAGTGACTTAATAGTTCAAGTTTGTTTAGACTGTACAAGTATGTAGGGGTAATTATTACCAAGCGCTGTATCTAGATGAGAACTGCACTCCACACTGGATTTAGAATAAATATAATAAATAAATAATGTAAATATAATCTGTAGTGTACACTTAGTGTACATTCTGTATACATGTTGCACATGCTGCACATCAGTGCAGCACTCATGTATATATGCTATTTCTAAGACATATAACAGTTTGTCACTCTCACAGGGAGTTTTTCTAGTGACATTAGCATTTTGAGTGGGTATGAATATGTCCAAGACGCTGCAAACAGCTGCACTGATATCTGTGTGCAATATTCATTTTTATATACTTCTATTATTTTAATATCTGTAGCCATAAAAAGCTTTTCTGTATTTAAATAACTCTTTGATTCTGATGGCTGAACTTGCTACTTGAGTGAGGTCAGCTGAAGAGAAATAGTCTTTCTTCTTTTTAAGATGATAATAATATACTTACTGCTTTATATAAACTCACTTTACACAGCCCAATGATGCCAAAGAAAATATATTACTGTCTGACCTTTCTTATTTGCAGAACATTTCAAATCAATTTAATGTTAAGATTTAAAAGATTGGTTTTTTTGGGTGCCGAAAGACTAATCCTTCCAGTTGGCTCCTGTTGCAGGAGCCCGAGCCCCATACAGCCCTCACATCACTTTACTTCTTGCTCTGAGCCTTGGAGGTGGCACCTTCTGTGTGTTCCCTCACCTTTCCCTCCTGTTTTTTTCCTCTGGTCCTCCTCAGAGTTTGCTTCAGAGTATTGTTGTTCAGGTATGTAGGATTGTTCTCCTAACTCACATCCTAACACTGCTCATGGTCAGTAAAGCCCATTAGCTCCTTGTGCCAGCATTGTCCTTCAGCCTTCCTTTCACATCCTTCTGTCTCTCTGGTACATTTTCTTCATAATCTCACCTGGCCTAGACTTCATCAGATCAGACATGTTGTTTTTGTCTTCTCTTGTATGATATGAGCTTCACTCTCCCAGCATTTTAACATATCCTTCTGCACTTTTTCCAAATCCAATTTATCTTTTCTAATCACAGCTGACAAAAAATATATGCATTGCATTTACCATGTAACCTGTAATTCTGCAATAACACTTATATTTCCCTGTCTCCTAAAACATCTTAAGATATAATTTCTCTCTTTTAAAATGTAACCTTGTGTTGATTGCACATAATTATGGTGTCAGTGACTAGACTTTCCAGACCTCTGTCCCTGGCTCCTTTCCTCCTTTCAGAGTCCATCTCTTACAAAGAGAGGTGAAACTGTCCTACATTTTGCAATATTTGACTAGTCAAAGAAAGGAATAAATGATTAAAGAGAACTGCAGCATATAATTTTCCTGGCAAACACAGTTAAAAAGTCATGGTGATAAAAGTAATGAAAAGTCTATTGGGAAAAAATGCAACCTAATAACTTCTAAAAATCAGACAAACAGTTTAAAGAAACTTGAATAATAATTGCAGGGAAAAGAACTGGGAAAAAGAAGATGCATTAAAATGGTATAATGATCACTTGCTAATTCTGGTTACTTGTCCCACTGGCTAATTGACCCTGTGTATATTCCTCTGTGTTAATCATCATGCATTGTGTATCATAATAGCTAAAAAGACCAGCATTTTCTTTTATTGCTATTTTTAGTAGGGTTTAACATTAGTAATGTTTGAATTCTTTGGTATCTATTAAAATGTCTTTCTGCTAGAGGAGTTTTATACATTTTATTTCTTGCCTAATTAATGGATAGTTGTGCGTAGTACAATGAAAACTGTGCCACTAGCTACTTATAAATAGATAATGCCAACTTAACTAGTTACATTCTGACCTACACCCACAGATAATATTATGGTTGAGTTCCATGGGCTCTGGGTGAAATAGTTGAGCAGTGGAAAAAGTAGAGCTGTCTTTGAATGAGATGATAAGCATGATATTTTATTCAAAACTGTGCAGAATAACTGCAGCCTGCAGCGCCCTGTAGCCACGTTAAGAACATTTTAACAGATGCTGGTGCAAATCTGATATTTAAATCCAGCCTCATCTTTAGAATGGTATTCTAATTTATTCAGAGCCCCCTGTTTCCAGATGTGTGTGGTTTGTATGCTGGGGAACACATTACTGCAACTATATTCAGCAAAAGGGATTCCATAATGGAGTCTAAAAATGATCATAATCAAGTAAATACATTCCTTTCTGGGTGGTGAATCAATATACAAATAAAACTTTGTGCTAGGAATGGAACTGTTTCTTTTTGTTTCGGAGATATGAGAGGACTAGGAAAACTTCAGCGAGAACAAAGTGCGTATCATGAAGTTTTCCTAGGCCCAGTTTATCTTCTGCAAGAAAGATGGAAACCCATATCTGGTCTTGTTGTGAAAGTGATGAACTGAAATATGGAATTAACAAGAGGATGCATAAGAAGAAGAAAGTGAACTTTCATGCTATAAACCCTGTGGAAATACATCTAAACTTTGACCAAGTTCTTTGCTTAACCCCAGCTAACTTCCTCAGTCAGACATGACCTGATGGCAGGGATTCTTAATAAGCTAAGGAAAGTCTCAGAAAGGCAAAGCTGTTATCCAATTAGTCTTAAGAAGATACCTCGTGAGTTAAGGACTTGAGCTGCAAAGGAACTGTTTTATGAAAACAGGTTCAGACCATCGATTGTTACTGCTTGTGAATTTAGTGGCAGTAGTTTTTAAAAGTATAAATCTCTCCCTCTCAAGCTATTTTCTCCATTGTCTGTAGTACTGCTTGTTTAGTTCCACCTCCTTCTATACTAAATGGGAAGACTCAAATTTCCAGGCCAGCTTTTCAGCACATATACACATGCCACATTAGACTATTTGAATATATGCTCTATCAGGAATCACCTGCTTCAACAGGTTAAATCTATAATGTCGTTGGTATTCATAGTAGAAAACACCTTCTTCTTAATAGTTTTCTCAAGAGCTTTTTTCTAAAGCTCCAGACTAGCTACTCTCTATTATCTTTCACATTATCTAGGCATCACCTAGGTCAGTTTCCTTTTTTTAACAAACTGTCAAAGAATGGAAGAATGGTTCTGTTACTAGTGGAGATCCTCTTTAGCAGAGTCTGTTGTGAAATGGGGAAAAAAAAAGGGGGGGAAATGGTTTCAAACTTAAACAGAGGATGTTTAGATTGGATATAAGGAAAAGCTTTAACGGTAAGGGTGTGAGGCACTGGAATAGGTTGCCCAGAGAGGTGGTGGATCCTCTATTTTGTAGAGAAACTATTACATTGGTAATTAGTAGTAATATGTGAAAAATACATGGAAAATACATATTTAGAAGTCTTAGAAGTCAGGATGCATAATGGTGCAAACGCTCCTGGCTGGGGAAGCTTTGTGTGCTGTGACAATTGTGCTAATATCTGTACACTGGGGAGTTATTAGGAATTTTTCCCCTGCTTGTTTTTATGTGGAGTATGAACACTCTACTTCCTAAAATTAAGGAAAAAGATTCCTCTAATCATGTTGTTTTTGAAAGAACACTTATGCAATTAAATGGCCAGGGAAAAAAAAATCTCAATAACCTTGGTAATAAAGGGATATATCTACATAAAGTGTTTCTGAAGAGGCATGCTCCAGGCCAGACAGCAACCAGCTATTAACCGTGGTGTTGCCAAGCAACACCACCCTGCTTTCTTAAAATTAAAATGAGTTCCTCTCTCATTTTGCAGAGCAGTGGGGTTGAAATGGAGGGAACACACAAGCCCTAGAAATGAGGAAAAAAGCTGGAACTTTGCAGAGTTACTTATTCCTTGTGTAGTTGAATAATTTATGAAATTTCTTATTCAGTAGCACAAAGATTTATTTATTGTGGACACTGCAGTAACTCTTGAGTAAGTGTGTGTATTAGGTGTAGCATACTAGCATTTCTGTATAGATTTATCAAAATCAAATTACAAATTCTTACTTTTCTTGCAGTTACTACCCTGTTCTGTGCGAGCACAGTTCTCTTTCCATCATCTATTTCATATTGGACTGGGATGAAGGTGGTGATAATGGGTGGCTAACAAAGCAAGGACAAATGCAAATGATGACCTCTCATAAAAAATAAAATATGCCATCATAAAACAGCAGCCACATTGCAGAGGAATTGTTCCTCCACAGCATTACCCAAAGAAAACAACTACTGAAGTCTCTGGATGAGGAATGTGAATTCATAAACTAGTGAGAAGCCTCATAATACACAGGAAAATAAGACTATAAGGAGAAGGCTATTCCATTTTCTGCTTGAGAAAAGAGAATGTAGAACTCTCCAGAGTGAAAGCTTGGATGTGGAGCTGACAGATGCAGCAGGAATCTCTCCTAGGGATTCCCAAAAAAAGGAGGCTACAGTATACTCCTTTGCTACCTTTCTGTAGTACCTTTCCATGAATGAGAGACACTGACTTGCAGATTTCCCCAAAAAGGCTATATGACATGTTTACTCCACAGGGTCTTGAAGAGAAAAACAGGTATTCAAAATTTCTTGGCTTCTTAATTTCTGGAATACTGAGAGTGCACTAGAAATCTGAGATACAGGAATTTGATTTTTGATTCATTCTCTGAGACATGAAACTAAAGAGACCTCAGAAAATCCAAAAACTCAAAGATCTCAATTCAGCTATGAATTGAGGGTGTCCACATGTGAGATAGATACCTAAGCTCCTGGGATGGAGCTAATAGAGGAGATGTATTCTGGTGAGTTATTCATCTCTTTCTCAAAGGATGGATTAGACACTAATATTTGATCAATTGAACAGATATCTTTAGGCTCCCCAGTCCTTACAGTTCAATTGTCTAAATATAGGTGGCTGAGTGAAGATCTAGATCACCTTTGATAATAATTAGCACTTAGACAGTAGCTCACAGACTAAGTCTTGCACACTTGACAATATCTGAATGTTAGGATTAATGTTCCCACAGGATAGAATTCAGTTGTATAAACAGTAGTACCTATTGCCATTCCATGTCTTTGTAGACATCCACCTGGCTGCTAGATACCATTCTTGAAGAATACAGTCCTCCGTTCTCCTGCCATTTCATTTCACCCACACATCTTGGACATTGCATGACATCTAAAATGGTCTTGGATCTTTTTGTTTGGGTGGAAGACTCGCTGGCATCCAAAGATTTTCTCCACTTGCAGAGAAGCCTGCTACCAGTTTTCTGAGGATCTGACTAGTGCAACTGCAAAGCAAAAAGTGAGATTCATCTCATTAAACTTCAGAAGCTAGAAGTGTAGCAGCAGGTTTCTGTTGCTAAGCATACCTGGCTAGGGCCATTTCAAACACACCATATTATCTGAACATTCTGCATAGGCCAGGTACGTATTATAAAGGACCTATAGGAGGACTGGTCTGGAAACAAGGTGGGCTAACTTGATGGATTTAAAACAGTAATAGACATCAGTGTTTAGGTAACTGAATTCCATTCTAAGTGTCTAATGTTGCAGTTGTCTACAGTTAGGCAAGACAAACATGGCAGGAGTTTCCCAATTAATTTTATCTTAATCATATATTTTTTTTAAATTTTGAGCTGCTTAGGAAAAAAAAAACATATAGAGAGAGTATATTCTTTTGATGCTAACAATACCTGTAACTTGTTCAAGGTAGGTAGAATTCCATGCAAAGATTTTGTAAATGGTTTTGGTTCATGCAATTGTAGACTAAAAGCTTGCATTTTTGAATGCAAATGTAAGGCTATTTACTTCAGTAAAAAGGGAAAAATGTGTGTGAAGAGGTGATAGCACAATATTCACCTATAGTTTTCACAGCTATGTAAGCACTACTGTTGTGCTGGATATTCTTTGGAGAGGTTAACAACCTCCAAAGCTGTAAGCTAATGAAATTTAATAGTCTAAGATAGAGTGACATTTCTTACGCTGACATTATGTCATGCTCTCTGATCTACTGTGCTGCTTGCACTGCTTGGTAAAGGTGAAAATTATTTCTGATTTAATTCATCTAAAGTTTGCTCCTGTGATGATGTTTAAGGAAGGTTAATTAGTGAGGTGTCAATTACTGCAAAAGTGCCATGCAGTAGATGGCAGGATTTCCAGGAGTGAAAAGATAGTCAACTTTTGTATTGCTTGTGATCGCTTTACAGTACTTTTAAAACTGAAAAAAAAACAGCCAAATAAACAACAAAATAATGTAAATTAATGATAATTACCGTTTCCCATAAGCAAAACAAAGAAACATTCTTCAGGTATACACCACACTGTACACCATAACTGTATGAATGTGACTTTCCACAGTAATTTTTCACTTCATCTCTCAGTTTTCTCCAGAATCTTACAAAAAGTCATCTGAGGTTAACTCCTTTTTTATGTGTGAAACTAAACAGAACATCTCTACCTTGCCAAAAGTGATTAAAGTATATGTGGGACTTTCATGACTTTTTCTGATTGTAAACTGAAGATCATCATCGTATTTTGTTTCCTTATCTGTTAACTAAGAGGAAACGAGCAGAGGCATTGTAGGTGGGAATGCTGTCCTAAAACAGAAAAAAAATGGTAGGAAAAGAGTATTAGTGTCCCAAAAATGGAAAGGTCCTATTACAACGTAGTTAATGTAGGATATATTGATTATGATATTTCTGAGAAAGCTTCTATTCAATAACAATATAATAATATCTTTTTTTTTGGGGGGGGTGTGTCTGTGTGTGTTTGTGTGAGACATGAAAATATATTTTCAATCATCACTCTTGACTGATTTCTACCTCTAATGGTCTGTTTTCTTCTGTGAGGAACCAGTAAGTTTTTATGTGAGAGTTACTCTCTTTGCCAAACCACAAGATCACAGGCTGGCTGAGGCTGGAAGGCACCTCTGGAGATTATTCCATTCAACTCCCTGCTCAGAACAGGGCTAGCTACAGCCAGCTGCCCAGGGTTGTGCTCAAATGCATATATGAATTGTGCTGATTCCCAGGGTTGGCATTTGAAAGCAACTGTAACAGTTCTGTCATGCTGCTTGGGCTTGAACAAGAGTGTAGTAACAAAAATTTATATAAATAAAGCCTTCAGAAGATTAGAATGGTTCAAATAATACTCATAATTGTCTAGACACATATATTGTAAAAAAAAGAGTATGGATACATATGATTGATTCTCTTAAAACTTATTTGAAATTTCTTCTGAGTCTGATTTATGAAATGCACTATGTTCCTCAAATCAGGATAGGACGCTGAATCTTAATTAATGCCACTGCATCTTGTTTAGAAATGTCCAGGGGAGGACAGCTCCCTTATATTTTATTTATATGTTCCTATTTTTTGTCATTGTCCTATCTTGACTTCATGGCTTTAATGAAACATTTGGGTGCCCAGTAGAGATAATAAGAGTGCCTGACATTTGCAAATGCCACTTTAATAAACAGGTCAGGAGAGCCTAGGCATTGTCACTGGCTTGACTAAACATTAGAAGAATGAAAAGTAACTGCTCCTTTCCAGTGAGAATTTATGAACTGTTTTAACCTGTAGACAGTGAATACACTGTTCTGCTGACTATCAGGAAAAACTGTGTACCCATAGACTCTCCAAAAGAGAGTCACCATAGCTCCTGTTGATTAATCTTAGAGAAACATGTAGCTTAAAGACCACTTGTCTTCTCCAATTACTTCTTCCAAGTACTGTAGGTTGTTTTTTTTTTATTTAATTATTTGGCTTTCATAAATCTTAATTTTAAATATGGGGATCTTTTCGACAGTAGTTTCGTTTATTTTTGTTAAAAAGAAACTTGCTGTTTTCTTCTGTTACCTTATTCTATTTTGTATCTCTCTGACAAAAATCAGCACCAGACCAAGACTTGTCTTCTCCAGCTTTGGCAGTGCAGGAATAGGTGTAAATACGGCAGTCGCTTCTGCAGGCTGTGAGAAGGAGACGCAAATTCTCTGGCTGTATTAATGTCATCCCTTGGTTGCAAAGGTGATTTTGACTTCTCAGTGTATAGCACTTCAAACTGAAAGGCCAAAGCTGTGAATCAGGATAAACACTACATTGTAGTGTTTTTAAAAGACAGTACTGCAAATCTTGAACCCCCTATGTGACGGTTGGTGTTGAATACTTAGAGGAGCAAGAGGTGTTGTAGATGTGCTGAGGGAAAAGGAATTTCCATGTCTTCTTTCTTGTGGACATACTACAGTGCTGCTGTCAACATGAATTTGCTGGAAGAGGACTAGGAGCTGTAGCATAGCTTTATGCAGTTTAGCGTACAGGGATCTCTGCCAGGTGTGGAGACATCATTATGAATGAAACACACTGGAGAGCAGAAAGCATGAAAGAATATGCAGGAACCTGCTGTTTGCCACACTGTAGTAATAAAAATCATAATACATGTAACTAATGTTGAAAACAAATAGACTTAAGGAAATAATATATAACTAAAATACTAACAACACAAAAGATGATTTCCTTTGTTTGATACCATTCCACTTCATGCTGCTGTAAAAACATTGTTCTAATCATACCCTTGACATCCTTTTGAGGTACAAAAAGTTAAATATTATTACCCATAATTCACACAGAGAGAGATGAAGCAGAGAGATTAGGTCACCCACAACAGCAGCAGAGGATATTGGCAGAGGGGACAGGATTATAACAAGGAATTATTGTATTCCCAACAGATCACACCTTTTATGCCTGAAAAACAAATCAAAAAAAGACCTCTGGAGGTAGTGATGGGAACCACGGGCAAAAAATGAAGAGGTCAGTGGCAGTATCAGGAGTTGAAGGTCCTGTGAAAGTAAGAAGAGAAGACAAGATTTTCTTGAAAAATAAAAAGACTGCTGTATTGACAGAATGGTGAACTTGCAAGGACTGAAATATCTCATGGATGTTGATGTCTGCTAATGTCCAGTGACTCATTGCAACAAATCTGTTCCATTCCAAAATCGATACTGTCCGTTGGTTGTGCCTAAACCAAAAATCACACCCAAAATATTTCCTTCTCAAACTGCAAGGAATAGGAAAACGAACATTTCAGACAAGAGTACCACTAATGTATATTCCAAAAACAAAAGAAAATTTGATCAAAAATATACACTTTCTCTTATTAGTGGAAGTTTTTTTATCAGAGGAAATAGAGTACCTACATGACACTGGAGCTTAGTTTTTCCTATCAGAGCATTGGCCAATTATGTTAATTACAGAACTTTTAACAGCTTCATCAGCTGAACCACTCTAGCTGTCCATCTGTATGCTTTAGGCCTACTCAGACATAAGGTGAAGTACTTTAAATAGAAGAGGAAGAAGCTGCAGATTTTTTTTCTAGCGGTATATGATTAAGTCAAAATCAAATTGCATTTACACTCTAAGCCTTTCTGGAGAAAAATGCACGTGTTCATAGAGATATTATAATTCATGTGTTTACTTCAAGGACTGCTGGGCAATGCTTCTGTATATAACTGGGTAGCATTTTCCTGAAATTAAAGCTCTATCTGTTTAAAGGAAATCTGTAGACATTTCTAACAGCTGTCTGCCTGTTTCAGGAGATGTACTGATGTTCTTTTAGCACAGTTTCCTATCGACAGCTGTGTTTCTGTTCAGCCTAACACTCTTTTTGCAAATGTATCAGTTTTAGAAAGCGGAAAAGAAAGAAGCAAGGGCAGGAAGACACAAACCTTGTTTTTGCTGTTATGTTGTTAACCACAGTCTGTTAGCTACACTACATTTTGTCGTATCATGCAAATTCACGGCTTGGACTGAATCTTGGAACAAGTGAGTTCAATACCTTTGACTTCAATAGGTTTACATCCAAACTACGAGTATTTTTGGGATATTTCTACCACATATAAAAATAGTCATTTATTAAAATGTGTGTTGGTGGAAATGGGGATAAATTTCACTAAGATTGTTCTTGGTCTGGTATTGCTAAATCCAAAAAAAAAAAAAGTGTTTGCTAAAAAAGTATTATGCCATTAATTATATCTCATGCTCTGTCTTTGAAAAATCCAGCATCCAAATGCTGTGGTGTAGAGAAAATTTGAGGAAAAATCATTTTCCAGGTACCTGTTGTGACTACACTTGGTCTAAATATTAAATTCAGGGGAAGAATGCAAAATCTGTATTTCAGACTCCTGGCATCAATCTGTACACTGCTACCAACCCAGGAGCCCTTAGTACTTACACCAATCATTCAAATTAGCTGATAGAATTTTTATTTAATTTGATTAAGTGGCTACTTTCCTTTCTGTGTGTTAAATTGGATGGCCTGTTTCTATGCTATTGCAAGCTTTGAAATTCCTTTGTGATATCCATTAATGAAAAGGGAAAACAAGAACCTAGAATTCAGTATCTTTTCATCCATTCGTGGAGACTAAGCAGAACTGTCTAGAATATATCAAGCCTAAGCAAGATAATTTATACGTATGTTTTGTAGCATTTTGCAGCATTTCTCTTTAGAAAAGCAAATAGCTTTCTTTTGCCACTGGAAAGAATGTAATGATTACGCTCAAGAGTTGAAAAGCCTGTGTAATTAAATTGCATCCAATTTGAATGGTTTCTCATATGAAGCGCTGCCTCCTACAGAGCTGAGATGAAGAAGCTGTTGCCAAAGCAGGTTCTGCTGCTTTCTTATTTCAAAAGAGATGGAAGAAACTCTGGAGACAAAATTTCCCTTAAATTCAGAGAGAAATCTGTGTGTGTATGCCCAGTACCTTTCCTAAAAGAAAAGTACCTGTGTGCAGATAACCTGTGCAACAGAATAGGCAGCAAACCAAAGTAAAAACTTGGCTAATAACTATTCAAGGTTTAAGAACAGCAAAAGCCTTCGGTGCATTTGAAGGTTTGGTTTGTGGGAGAATTAACTGTGAAGGAGTGATACAGATTCTGGAAACAGTGGAAATCATGAAAGTGTTTTGGGTAAAAGATAAATAGCCTGGTTGGAAAAGCTGCAGCTGCTTACTAAGAGCTGATGATGACAATGATTCTCCTGGGATCCTGGAGATGTGTCACTCAACCTCCAACAATGGTGAATCAGAAGACAACGGCAGATATCCTACAGAAGCACTGGAAATCTCATTCCTCTAAAATAGCTCTATATGTATGGTCCAGTGTCCACAAATAGACAAAGAAATTGGAGAAAACTGCAAAAGATGAGTAAGAATTCGAAGTTTGGTCTTATTTGACTGTAAATAAAGAAGCTGTGCAAGGTTGAGGAGACAGTTCCTCAGCTCAAAAACTAAGAAAGATTGCTCTCATGTCAATGAAACACATGTGGAACTTAACAAAGAAGGGAGATTTAGAATGGATACAAGGAAAATGTTTTTTATGATAAAGGTGATGAGGCACTGGAACAGGTTGCTCAGAGAGGTGGTGGGTGTCCCATCTCTATAGACATTCAAGGCCAGGCTAGATGGCTTCAAGCACCCTGATCTAGCTGTAGATGTCCCTGTTCATTACAGGGGAGTTGGACTGGATGGTCTTTAAAGCTCCCTTCCAACTCATATGATTCTGTGATTCTATGATGACAGCACAAATGGATTGTGAACAGTTAACACCAAGGCCAGGGCAGGGAACATTTCCACAAGTCAAAGGATCAGTTCAGCACTGGCAATGTTAATCAGTATTGATGCACGCTATGTGCTAGCTTTGACAAAGTTTGCTTAGAATATCACAAATTGCAGTCTGTAGCATGCATTGATTTGTATTTCAAGCTTCCCTACCAAATCAAATGAACTGTAATTAGGAAGCTGTTTTAGCTGATCACTGTTCATACTTCGTCTTCTAGGACGAAAGTTAAAATGATTTCTTACTTTTGTGTGAAACTACAGCTTGTGAGCTCTCAAGAGCTAAGTAGATGAGGACTCGTGCTGGGAATGACAAGTTACTCCCAACCATGAGGGTGCTGCTCATTTTGGTTTAGGGTTACATCTTGTTTAAAATTTTGAAACAAACAGCTGTTTCATTCTTATCTTTGCCTGTCACCCCTGAAACATGGTTATAAAATGTATTCCAATTAAACTAGTGAGAACCCCTGCATTAGCTAAAGGGACTGTATAATTTAATTAGTGTGGGATCTAGGAGAATCTCCACGTTCGTGTAATTTCTTACATTTTTTTCTAATGTTTACATGTTCTCAGTGGCTGTGTTCAAATAAGAGTACAAGACCGATTCAAAACTGGTATCCCAGAAGAGGAGCTCAGACATAAATCATTGTTGTATTGCCTATCCAACTGGTTCATCATACTTAATACACCTTGCATTGCTGTACCCTTTATCAGCAGTTTCAAAAACAAAATATACCTCTCCCATGTTTGACCATACAATACTGCGTCCAGAAAAACTTCTGTCTACAATTCTGCTTCTCTCCAGTACCCATATTCAAAACAAATTTGCCAAAGGAAATAATGAGATGAGAAGGACATGTATAATGACTTCATTATTCTAATGTGTTATGATCTTGCCAGGAGAAAGTTATTGAAATACACTCTACTAGTTGTTCACTTGAAAATTTCAGCAATGTTGTTATAGGTCCTCAGTTAACAGCTGGAAAGAAAAAGAACAAGAGACAAAAATGAGATGATGTTATATTTGTGTTTAAGTTCCTCAGAAAGGAACGAAGTTCAACAGGGCTTGCCCATAGTATCTCTGTAGTGGGCAAAAGCTGTAAGAAGCATTTACATTAGTGATTTTTGTTGGATAAGAACATGCTTTTAAAGAACATCTCTAGATTGTCCATTTACTTCAATTTGATTCACAACCTGGAAAAAATACAAGTGTGCAAATTGGATTTCTTTAAGTGAAACTTCAAGTAGTGATTGCCTAATTGATAACTGTTAAAGTGTCTTCAGCTCAAAGGAAGAGTTTGTCTGAAGGGGCCCATTCTGAAAGAAATATAACAGAGATATCAAATATTTGTTATCAACTACTGCTCTACAGGTCTCCTACTGCAGCACATCACTTGCTAACGAAGCTAGTCACAGATCTTGTCAAGGAATGGTCAAGACTGAGAAAGAAGAAAAATAAGAAACACTGAAAGTTTTGCAAATGTAGCAAAAGATCTGTTAGATGGCATTTGTTTGGTCTAAGAGAAATTACATCATCTTTGCCAAACATATAGAGTCAAAGATTGCCAGGAAATAAAAATGGGTATAGGTATGGATGTTACAATAGGATTCCCGTCCTTAGGCTTCCTTAAAAATCAGCATCAACTTTTAAAATGTTGTTTTAAAGAGTGAAGAAGTGAGAGCTTGAGATGAATGAGACAGTGGTTGGTTCATGGTCCTGAGTTGTACCTTATGTTTAGGAAAAAAGGTTTATTTTTTATCGTTATGAGCCCAAAATGTTTCAGTGTGCTTGAATTAAAGACAAGGCTAATCAGAAAAAGCCTGCTTTCGTATGGGACTTAATGGGTTCAAAACAATACCTCTGTGATTTGGCAATGGAAGAGCTATGTCAGAGGTAGGTCAGACAAATGCTAACAAGAGTATGTTTATTCATCATATTTACATTAAATTTTAGCAGTCTGAAAGAACCACAAGTAACAAATAACATATGAGGTCTGTATTGGGAGATCAGTTTAGTAGTTTTATTGCTAGCTAAGTGTAGAGAAAAGTGAGTTTCTTCTCACATTTGCTTCTGGCATTGTTATTCCAGATTTCCTCTGAAGCTGGTTAGAAGAACAGACAATTATTTTTGCTATTATTTTACATTATAATATATGGCATATTATTTTTTGCTTCTACTTTAAAAACTGAATTCTCTTTAAAGTTTGCTACTGTAGGATAATGCAGGTACTTCAGTAGCCTTTGGGCAGCATGGTGCATAAGCACTCAAGTTGGCTGTACACAGAATCAGATCTTGCTAACTTGTTTTTAGCATCTTGTGAATAAAAATGCAGTGCTTAACTTTGGACCTGAATTAAGAATTAACTATATGCCCTCTCTGCAGGCTACTAGCTCAGCACTGCATTAACACTGCTATCAGACCAGAACCAGCATCATACTTTATGTCCTTGAAAGACTTACCTTGCAAAATGTGGTCTCTATCTGGATGTTGGTCATTTTGATTCTCTACTGTCTTCCAAGGGCAAAGTTTAAACCATTACAAGAATCCAGACTGAAAGAGGTAGATATCTCCACCCCATAAGACTTATGCTTCCCTTCAGCAGTGTCAGACTTAAAGTAATAAACATAAATCATTGTTTTCTATCTTGTTATAAGTGTCTTTTTTTTTTTAACTTTATCTTCATAGCCATGTAAGTTTGTACTGAATTCCCATTATGCTGAAGAAAGGCAGGATATAATTCGATGGTATCTTGATCTTCTAGTACCAGTTTCATTTTCCTTCAACTTCCTCTCCACATCACCAAAATAAAATTCTAATAATCCTTATACTATTTTGTGTAGCTAATGTATATTTAATATTTTATGAGCCGAGATAAAAGGTATTAACTCTTTGTATTTTAGGTCTTCATCTAGTTGAAAGGGTTCAGGTCCTACCTGGCACTCTGGCAAATATCAGCTGCATATGATTATCTACATCAAGTCACAGATTTGTAGTTCAAGATTTTTGCCACCAGTTTTGAAAGATTCAAGCATTGGTACACATCACGGAGTCTCGTAGTGCTCTGTACCTATCTGTTGTTACTACTATTCCTTTTCCTTCCTTCCAATAACTAGACACAGTTTTCCCCATCTCCTTTAGACCACCAGATTCCTGCTCCTTTCTGCGCTGTGTCTTCTTTCCATTTCCTTTTTGCTCAGCCACCGTGCTTACCTCTCGTGTAATCTCTGTTCACTTCCCTATACTCTGCCACTCCTGGTTGTTTGCTATGCCTTCCCATTTAATAAAAGAGGCTTTGTGGGGAAGACAAAATGGCTGTGGGCCATGATGTATGAGGTAATTTAATTGAAACAATATCTTGGTGACAAAGTAAGTTTCTTCAGTCCATCAGACTAGCAACCCACTGTGCTTAAAGTCATGAAATAATATTACTAAAAACGCACACACAGTATTCCTATAATAAACATTTACCTACGCTAAAGATTTTCTGTACACATGCATAAAAACACTTTCTGGAATGTAACTTCATGTATTCAAATATTTTCCCAACTGAAGGCAAGAAAATGTGGTATTAAAAATAGAAACCAAGTGTAGACATGATCATTTCATTTTATGCCCTCTATTGCAAAAACGATGATAAGATATTGAAATCTGGCAGTGTAGCTGACGTATTGAACAAATGTAACTACTTGTTTGGTTTTTTATCCTTTTTTTCTGGGGGAAATAGGGTGAACATAATTGAAATAGTTCACCAATTTAAGATGGAGAGAAATTTCATACTGATATAAAAACCAGGCCTGTTTCTCTGTGCCCTGTGTGTACCCTGAACATGCACCTTGAATATGAAGTGACCACTGCTCCACTTGCCATATTAATGTAACACACAAATAGAGCACTTCCTAGCAACATGGCAACAATTCTGTACTATCTCATATAAAGATTAAAAATATTTTTCCTATGAAAGGGACTTTGATGTTTGCATGCTATTTTTATAGCTATTCATCAGCTTCTCTTCATACTGATTACACTTTTTAGTTAATATACACAGAAATTGTTTCCAGGCAAGTACTAATTAAAGCTATCTTTATGGACAAATAGGAGAACAGAAAGAAAAACAGCTTGAGCATAGAGTTTTGCCTTTAACCCTTTCATACACAATTGGGAAATATCTTCAGGACTTTGTAAGGAAAATTTAATAATTCTTGCCTGAAACCCATTAACATAATTATTGCTTCAAAAATTACAGTTCCCCAATAATGCAAGTAAATCTGAATTAATAACCTTATGCAGGAGGAGGAGAAACAGACAGGTGATAGAAAATCAGGGAAGTGTCAAAACTCAAGAAATGCTGGGTCCAGACAGCCACTGTGTCCCAAGAAGCATAGATAACAAAATTATAGTGAGTATCTATCTCTGTGTGATCTGAACAATTTTAAACAATAGAAAAATTCAGTCAAGCTGACAGAGCAGGAAAGTTTCTTGGTTATGAAAACAGGAAGTCAAGTAGAGAATAGAGAGACCATAGACCTCTAATTTCCTCATGGGAGAAAGGCTAAAAAAAGCCCTTGCATCCTTTATTTATCTCATTAGATAATCAGTATATGCTTTGCTGTACCTTCTGCTCACAGATTTACTCTAGTGCATTTTTTTAACCACACTTGTTTATCAGTCCTTGCATAAGTATACTCAAGTCTGATTCACCACACTATCTTTATTCACACATAAGCACATCGTTAGGTCTCTGAGTTTGCTAGAGTTTAAGGTATACTATTAAGGTATATTGAATTAAGCTGGGGTAAAAGGTATAAAAAAGATGGCCCCTCACTGCAAGAAAGACATTGAGGCCCTGGAGCATGTTCGGAGGAGGGCGACGAAGCTGGTGAGGGGTCTGGAGCACAGGCCTTATGAGGAGCGGCTGAGGGAGCTGGGATTGTTCAGTCTGGAGAAGAGGAGGCTCAGGGGAGACCTCATCGCTCTCTATAACTACCTGAAGGGAGGCTGTAGTGAGCTGGGGGTTGGCCTCTTCTCTCTTGTAACTAGTGACAGGACAAGGGGGAATGGCCTCAAGTTGCGCCAGAGGAGATTTAGGCTGGACATTAGGAAACACTACTTTTCTGAAAGAGTGGTCAGGTGCTGGAATGGGTTGCCCAGGGAGGTGGTTCAGTCACTGTCTCTGGAGGTGTTCAAGAAACATTTAGATATAGTGTTGAGAGACATGGTTTAGTGGGGTTATTGGTGGTAGGTGGATGGTTGGACTGGATGATCTTGTAGGTCTTTTCCAACCTAGCTAATTATATGATTCTATGATTCTAAGATGAGGGCTATTTGCCTCCTCTTTGTGCTCCTAGGTGACATGAAATTCAGATTGGCAAGGGTTTCGCTGCCCAGCTACACAGGGAGATGTCTTGTTTGGGCAAGACTGCCAGACGTACCTTCATGGAGTTAATCTGGGTACTCCCAGGTGTTTTTTGCCAGCACAGCAGCCAGATTTAGAGCCATAGAATCATAGATTTACTCTCCATGTGTGTGACTTCTTGATGCCATGTCTGAATTGCTTTGGACAAATTGATTTGGACAATCAAATTTGCCTGGAACTATGTAGTCCTGCATGATCGAGGCTGCCTGTTTGCTTTGGACACACTGTTTTGGTTGACTGTGAATTTGCCTTCTTTACTGTTGCTTATGCTGTTGCTTATACTGGGCTCAGACCAGTAAATAACCTGCTGTGGGCAATTTGTTACTGCAAGTTAAAAGAGGACCTTGAAATAAAACACTTGAATTTAAATGCTGCCATTGTTTCAAGGCTTGTGGATATTAGAGAAAAAACAGAAATATACAAAAAATATCAAATCTTTGAAATTCCAAGCTCGTCTTTGGTAAACTGTCCTTAAAGTGATGGGTTTGGTCTTTAACTCAATCATACAGCTAGACTCCACATCAAGAAAAACCCTAAAAGAACTTAGCCTTGATCTAGACTGAATTACATGAAGGCTATGTGTACGTTTAATAATGTTGTAATGGAATGACAGAATGTAGCAGCATTGAGCCAATATTTCTCCCAATTACAAATGCAAAACTCCTTTCGGCAATGTCATGAGGTAAAAATGCAAGCCCAGCTGGTTTTACTTACCAAATGAGATGAAACTTCTAAATAGAAACCATATTCCATGTGTGCTAATAAGTTACGAATCTGTAAGAGAGGTAGCTACATGCTAGGACTATGTGCATCTACAAGAAATAAGACATGCTCTTTGAAAAAAATCTTCAGTTTACAAAAAAACAATGAGTATGACTGAGCAAATTGATTGTTTGAATGTTCAGAATATATAAAATGCAAAATATTTGTATTTGTTATGTTGACCATTGCTTTGAATTATTGAAGAAAAATCTCAATCTACTGAAAGTCTTTCACGTGTTCCACAGTATTTCTTCCATATCTGCTTTCTCTACTTTTTCCTCTGCTATGCAAAATGAGTCTTTTGACTTTCACTGGGCACACTAGCTAAGTGAATTTAATAATTTCTTTCATTTTCAGTCTTGTGATCACATTCTCCTTCTGCCAAGATTCAGTTGCCTTAAGATACATATCATTTACTTTGTAGATGTAGCATAGGCATATTTCTAAATGCTTTTCTTCCTCATCCAGTAAGGTTTTTTTTTGTTTGTTTCAGTCTATGTGAACAACTCTTATCAGCAGCTACATGCAGTCACTGTATGTTTGGGTTGATACAATTATCCTGAGGGAAAAAAGTAGATATAATGCCTATAATAACAATAATCAATATCCCTGGTTTTGGCTCTGGGTTAAATCCTTAGAGATATACAGAACTCTTGAATAATCACACTTTGTCAATACACTCTTATACTGAGTTAAATTCATCCTGATTTGACTGAGGACTCAACACTTTTGAAAGTCATCAGCTCTTTGAAATGGGGCTTTGTTGAGACAGAAGTTATATGAAGAGCTTGTTGTCTCTGTGTGCCTAAAAAAAAAAAACCAAAAAAAAAACATTTAGAAAAATAACCTGTGTTATTTTGATGTTTTACTACTTGGAGTTCATGAGGTCATGAGGACATATACTGAAACACCCATACAGTAAGCCAAACTATTGTTTTTTAGCCAAATCTTCAAGTAAAACATCAAATACTGTGATGTGGCCAATGGAATCACAGCAGGAGAGTCCTAAGATTCCCTGCTCTTTTATTATGTTTCTTCATATAGTCTCAATTTTTCAGTGGCAAAACAAATAATTTGCATTATTTCAGATGCAAATGTCTTCATTTGGATGTGTGATTGTAAATGTAGAGGCAGTCTATTTGCATGTTGACAGTCAATCTCATCTTTAAACACTCTACTGAACAGAAATTTCTGTGGACCTAAAATTTGTCTGTATTTTCAGCTCCTTTGATTATGTAGCTGTCTTATTCATATCCTGTACATACTGAATGGACTGACAGTGAATCATGAAAATGTGCTATATGGAATTGTATAGCATTAGTACACACAACTCATTTAAAATGGAAAGGTCATTTAATGATGGTCATTTAATGATAATAATTTGTTGAGGTGTGTATGGACTATTGTGGGGGCTCATATAAATATTTGCCTCATTATCTGCAATGACTATGACTCAATATACATTTTTGTTGGTAGCTTTTCTTTTCATTTCTTTTCTTTTTTTTTAAACCAACATTAACTAACAGTTATTTAGAAAAAATATTTACACTTTCACTACACTCCTATTAAAACACTGCAGTGAGAGAGTTCTGATGGCCTGTTGTCTTTGTTAACTGTGTTTACTAGCACTGTGGACTCCAACTTTTTTTTAAGGGCATTTTTCCACATGTCTACAAGACCATGCAAGTCAGTAACTATCAGTGAGTAGCTGAGATGGTGGAAACAAATAATTTAGTCCCTTTCATAGTCATAGGTGGCTGAATAGTAAACATACTATGAGCTGAGAAGTCAATGAGAAGACACAATATCTCATTTCTTTCCTTTAATGTGTCTCTTATCTTGTCTAAGTGGATGAGGCCAGGCTCTTTTCAGTGATGTGCAGTAACAGGAAAAGGGACAATGGGCACAAACTGGAACACAGGAAGTTCCATCTGAACATGAGGAACAATTTATTTACTCTGAGGTTGGCAGAGCAGTGGAACAGGCTGCCCAGAGAGGTTGTGGAATCTCCTGCTCTGAAGATATTCAAAACCTGCCTGGATGCTTCCCTGTGAGACCTGCTGTAGGTAACCTGCTTTAGCAGAGGTTTGGTCTCGATCTCCAGAGGTCCCTTCCAACCCCTACAGTTCCGTGATTCTGTGATATTCATCTAAGATGTAAAGCTGAACAATTATGAGAATGGGGAAAAAAGCGATTTAGTTTGTTGAGGATGTTAACTTTTTTTTTCTGCAATATATTTTTTTTTCTCTGAAATATGATAAAGTACAATAAATTGTTCTACAAAGTTGAAATTATACTTTATTTCATTAGGGTCAGTGAAAAGACCATGGCAATTTATCCCTTAACACTTCCTATTTCAAACTTTCATGCTTTTCAAGTATTGCAGCACTGCACAATTAACTAGTAAAGAAAATATCCTTTGACACCAATCACTGATGGGTTTACTTAAATGTATTCCAAAGCTGCAGTGGAAGCATGACTTGCACCTAAGCTGAACACATGAAAGTTTGCAGACGACACCAAGTTGGGAGGGCATGTTGATCTGCCAGAGGGTAGAAAGGCACTACAGAGGGACCTGGATAGACTGCATCGATGGGCCAAGGCAAACCATATGAGTTTCAACAGGGCCAAGTGTCGGGTCCTGCACTTTGGTCACAACAACCCCAGGCAACCCTACAGGTTTTGGGAGGAGTGGCTGGAAAGCTGCCTGATGGAAAGGGACCTTGACGTGCTGATGGACAGTCAGCTGAATATGAGCCAACAGTGTGCCCAGGTGGCCAACAAGGCCAATGGCATCCTGGCTTGGATCAGGAATGGTGCAGTGAGCAGGACTAGGGAAGTCATCCTGCCCTTGTACTCAGCATTAGTGAGGCCCCACCTTGAGTACTGTGTTCGGTTTTGGGCGCCTCAGTACAGAAAGGACATGGAGGTGCTGGAGCAGGTCCAAAGAAGGGCAACAAGGCTTGTGAAGGGCTTGGAGAATATGCCCTACGAGGAGAGACTAAAGGAACTGGGGCTGTTTAGTGTGGGGAAGAGGAGGCTGAGGGGAGACCTTATTGCTCTCTTCAAATACCTGAAAGGTGATTGCTGTGAGAGCGGGGCTGGTCTCTTCTCAGTGGTGACAGGTGACAAGACAAGGGGAAATGGCCTCAAGTTGTGCGAGAGGAGGTTTAGGTTGGATATCAGGGAAAACTTCTTTCCAGAAAGGGTTGTTAAGGACTGGAACAGGCTCCCCAGGGAGGTGGTTGAGTCACCCTCCCTGAATGTGTTTAAAAACCATTTGGATGTGGTGCTTGGGGACATGATTTAGCTGTGGGTTGTTAGAGTTACGGTAGTATGGTTAGGTTGCGGTTGGACTTGATGATCTTGAAGGTCCTTTCCAATCTGAGCAATTCTATGATTCTATGATTATTTGAATAAATAGGCAAGAGTCTTAGCAAATACCAGTGTAAAGTTAATTCTAAGATTAAGCTAAATATTTTACAGTCAGTTATATTTAATTTGGAAAATGTGTCTTTTTTAGCTTAATACTAAGACTTTAATGTATGAGGGTTGCACTGAAAGAAATGCCTCCTATTTGATTATGTTGGCCTGTCATGTCAGATGCAGATGTTGGTGGTATGGCAGTAGAAGTTGAGCCTTCCCACCAACATGCTGTTACATTTTGTTGGCGTGCAACACATGGTGGCAGAGGGGCAGTCTGACAAAATAGCATCTGACATGGAAGTGCATATGAAGCAAAGGTGTGTCACTGAATTTCTCCATGTGGAAAAAATGGTACCCAATGACATCCATTGATGCTTGATGAACATTTATGGAGATCAAACAGTGGATGTGAGCACAATGATGTGGTGCTTCAGCAGTGGTGACAGCCATGTTTTGGACAGCCATGCAGATTTTCACAAACATGACATGAAGGCTGTTGTTCATCTCTGGTGAAAATGCATAGCTAATAGTGGTGACTGCATTGAAAACTAGTTGTTTTGTAGCTGAGAACTTGTTCTATCAAATAATCTTACTGTGTTCCACGTATCTGTGTTAGTTTCTATGGAAACAAATAGGAGGCATTACTTTCAGAGCAGCAGGTATTTTGTCTTCAGGTTACATCCATGTAAGTAAATTTGAATTCAATAAATTATTTTCATTAGTGCATCTGCCTTTCACCAACTTGAATTCTGTGAAAGTTGGTTGTATTTTTATTTTGATACTATTACGATAATGAAAAAATCAAATGGCCCTTCCACATACACATTATTGGAAACAGATGGCATTCCAGCTAGTGAAAATGCTGAGGGTCCACAGTGAGCTTGAAAGCTGGACCGTTTATCCTTGCAAGAGAAAGAAGGCTATTGCTGTGAGGAATTATATCTCCTTTCACTCTCTGTACTGATCCAGCTCATATCAGAATCAAAGGAAATGCTCCTGTTGTCAAGCTGCAGCTTTATAATACAAGCGAGCCTCTGAAATAGAATAAATCTTCCTCTCTTGTTACTTTAGAGCTGGCTGATTCATAAGTCCTGAGTTTTGCTGTCATCTTCCATGCTGTGCAATCCAAAATATCACCAGAGCAATTGTACTTGCTTCTCCATGCTCAGCCTCTCAAGTGAAGTAGATACCATGGGTGAGATGCCAGAGGGGAAAAAAAAATAATTCTGTAGAACAAGATAGTGCTTCTTAGTCTAGTTCAATGCACAGGTACCAAGAACTGAAGGGAGGAGACAGAGAACTGAGCATAGGCTAAGAACTAAGTTCATTTTTTCTGAAATTAAGGAGATGCATTGAAATCAAAGTAAGAACCAAGGTGCAGATAGATTATTGCTGGAGGTTAGGGAAATAATAAGAAAAATGGTTAATATATGCTCATCTTTAAATAATGAACCTACTCATTGCCAGTTCCAGTACATCTCTTAAAATGCACGCTGTGTGTTTGTCATCTAATCAGTTCCAGCTGGAGTCAGTGGCTTTATTCTCAGGTTTGCAAACCTAGCCTGATGCTTAGTGCTTTGTTGAATCAGGTACTAAAAAGAAAATGTTTTCAGGACAGTAAGATTCAAAGACTGCATAGAAGGAAAAGAGAACATTGCAAATCATCTAAATCATATAGAATAAAAAACAGTAAGGTGAATCACTGTGGAAGAAGCAGTGATTACAACCCTCTAACCTACTACAATTATGCAATATTAATTCAGCACTGAATTTTAATTCATTGCAAAAATATATGTGGATTGGGAATTGCAACCTATTCACTAGAATTTTGTGTGCATATTATTTCATCATTTCATTGCCTGCTAACTCATCGTGCTTACTCAAAAAGGTGGGCTCAATTACTTCCTTTTAAGTGTTCCTCAAAACACACACAGATTGATTATTTTAACAAATTATCCATTTTGATTGAAATATATTTTCTGGAAAGGTGCATTCAAGCAATAGTAGCCAGGCTCATATTCTGGACCTTAGATTCAGATGGACAGTCTGGATACCTTGCAGTCATATCATAGAATCTAATGTAATCTGTGTTTTGCAGTATAATGAATATAAATCAGCTTCTTCCCCATCCCTCCCCAGCTCTTAGTGTGCCAAAGGGACACCCAGTCTTATCAGAAGGAAACTTGAGCCTGCATTTTGCACAGGAACTCTACTGCCATCCAGACAGCTTTCCTAATTTGTCCATCTAGAGAGTAATTTCTCTCTCTCTCTCTCTCTCTTTTTAAAAATTGATAGAACTGTTCCTTCCTTTTCTGTAAGGCCACACATGCATTTATGGGAATGTTGCACTGGGCATATTAAGGAAGCATGTCCCCTCCTCTGCCCCCCACCTTCCATTTTCTTACACTTTTCCCCATCTTTGGCTCTTCTGCTATACATCCGATAATGATTTTTGCATGTTCCCAAATTTCCTTTAGATAACTCATAATAATTTTGTTTTTTTCCCCACAAGACCCATGATAATTTTCGCTTTCTCATTTGTCAAACTCTGCCTGAAGCTTTTCAAGTAGGCCAGATTTTCTTAAAAATTGCTCCCTTAACTCAACTTTCATCTACCTGATTAAAGTTTGGAAAACCAACCTGGATGAGTTCTTCATTTTCTGAGCACTTTTATGAGAATAAATGGAAAGAAGACTTTTTAATGTAAGTTTCTGTTGTTTTTTTTTCCTTCCCAAATCACTTATTTTAACATCCATTATTTGAGGCTCTAGAGAGACTTAATAATCAGGATCTCTTGTAAGAATAAGGGCCACAAAAGTGGGCCCCTTGGGCTTGGAACATGGCATTTAACAACTTCTGGGATGAATCTACTTGTCTTTTTAGTTTTTTTGCTAGGTGACATGGGCAGCTCAATGCTCTTCTGGCACTATCTAGAGAGTGTGAGCTTCTAAACTTGCAACTTAGGTTTCCGCAAGAGTAAGAGTCAAAGACTGGCTTACTCAGTTCTCATTCTTATATAAGATCTCTTGTGGATGTAGCCCTTTGTATTGTAATGATGTTATTCATATTATTCATGTTAAGACAATACATACGATCCTTAGAAGACAGAACTCATGAGTCATTACACCTGTTTTCTAATCTTTATATTCAATTTATGAAGTTTCTCTGACTATAAATTGGAAATAATCCCAGAAAATGAATAAATGGAATACTCTGATTGCATTTTCAATTAAAAAGAGAGAAAGAGAATACATAGTGTAGTCAATCAGGAAATATTATGCTAATTACTGTAAAGATAACAGCTGTTCATACTCTTCAGATTATTAACACCTTCTACATTCCAGCAGGGAAGCTTCCCATGCAACACTAATCTTCCATGTGCAAACAACTGCTGTTCCTTCACAGGGAAGTGGGTAATACATTCTTCTCTCTGACAGAACAATAGACAAGCAACAGCAGGCAGAACAGAAGTTTCATGACTTTTAAGATTTTGTTAATGTCATTGGTGCTACAAACAGTACAATACATATGCTACTAGTGGAAAACAAATGTGATTCTTATAAAGAAGAAATCACATTCAGACTTTTATATATAAATAAATTACTAGGTTATGCTAGGTGTCAATTTTTTTAACTCTTTTGTTTAACTCTTTTGAGTTTTCCCTCTTTTTGTTTCAAACTCATTTAAAACTGACGAATACCCAACATTAGTTCTGAGCTGCTTTTCGTACAATTTAAGATTTGATTTTGAAAATCAGTTCTGTAGCCAGATTACTATTCTTTCTCTCCTTTTCATTTTCTGGATTATTGGAATAGATTCAGCATATTGTTACCTTAAATGTCCAGTTCACGTTACGTAGCAAATTCAATAATAATAATAATAAAGTTTTCTATTGAAAAATCCTTTCCGATCAAGAAATATTTGCTGTGATGTTTTATCTGCAAAATATATGACCTGAATAATAACAATCTTTGCTCTACATCTCTGCAATGTAGTGATTCCTCCAAAACAACAAAAAAAAAGCAACCAAGTTATGGAAATATCAAGTTGAAGAGCTCTCTTACCTGTTAGGCCTAAAGAGAGTTTAATTAAAGTTCATAGAGGAATTTAAAACTTACGAAGTCTATCTCAAGAAAGAGAGGAGTGAAAAACATCTAGCCCTCCAGCAAATGAGATAATTGCATGATAAAGCTCTCCTTTAGTACTGTGTCTCGATTTTGTGCTGTGAATGAATCACTCAGCAAGGCAGGTGCTCTGTGTGTTTCCTTTGGCAAAGATGTAGGCAGGTGCCTGTGTTCTGGCTGAAAATCAGCGAGATTAAAAGGTTGTCATGCTCCGCATCCCCACTCCTCTTCACTGCTCCCAATGGACAGAAGGTATAAAATCGAGATTTCCTGTGTGTTTGTTGCATAAGCAGTTCCCTCTAATGCAGTCCTGTCAAAGTGCTCTGCTCCTGCTGTTCTTCCTCCCTGCCCCTCTTAGAGCACTGTTCAGGTGCATGAGCTGTTTTAGTCATTTTGATGGCAGCAGGACACCCCAAGAGCAGATGTGCCAGCAGAAATCAGGGGCTGTGTCTCTCGACAAAATTAAAAGTTTATAAGTTCTGTGCAGTTCAGCTTTCAGTTATTCGCATTACTCATGAACATTTTAGTTTCACAGGTACTTCTGGTCAGCCTACAGCTAAGGAAAAACATTTACAGGGTGAGTCACCTTGGGTGAATCAGTTTTGCAGCACTCTGAAGTGTTGAAGTGGGTTATACCTACTCACTCTGGCTGGAGCTGAGCTCAAGAAACAGCCAAAAACCAAATTACCACTGCTCTTTACCCAGAATCCAGGTACAGAAAGACAGCAATGACGTATGCCTAACCTTTTAGTTTGTGCTCAGGCTTCCTTGTCTCAGAGATGCCTGATGCAGTAGGTTGTTTGTTTCTGTGGATGATGAGAGGTTCCACAGCCAACCTCAAACATGAGGCCACCCTAACTCAGTATTCACAGGAGACTAGAAAAATTTTATTGTTTCCTGAGACCATATAGGAAAAGAAAAGGAAAAGGAAGAAAAAGGAAAAAGAAAAAGAAAAAGAGGAAGAGGAAGAAAAAGAAAAAGAGTAAGAAGAGGAAAAAGAAAAAGAGGAAGGAAAAAAAAAAGAGAAAAAGAAAAAAAAAAGACTACACTCTCTATGGTGGAATATAGATATCAGATGTAGACAAGCTGGTAGCAGGATTTTACCAAACTGATGAGGTTTTGGGGACAGACAAATCAACCTGAATATTTTGCAACTTATCTGACTGAGATTTTCCTCACTGAATGCTAGGTGTTTTCAGTGTACACATCTTAGCTAACACGCTGTGCACTCCTTGAAAGGCAATGGTTACTTTTAGAGCAAAAGTAATTTGAGCAAATGATAGAGCTAAATTTAGGATGAGGTGAAGTGAAAAACAGAAATGATTCTACAGACTATAAAGGGAGAACGCAAACATTCACTGGGATGCAATGTCTATATTAAATCAGATTAATGCCGTCGCTTGTATTTAAATTACAGTAAGCTTTGTTCTAATTTAGCTGAACATTAAAATACTGTAGGTGCATCAGAGTGTAATTCTGTTGTAGAAACATGCTATGGAGTAAGAGCATTTTTAATGGAGAAAAGCTTTCACAGAAAGTGACTTTTTGTTAAGTATTACCTTAAAATGCCCAGACTGTTCATTTTTTGAAATTTGAAGTGAAACAGGAAACCCTGTTCCCTCCCGGTTTTAATAAAAGACAGTGCTATATTAGAAGTTTCTGCAAAGCTTATTTTCTTTTAGACATCTGAAGCTCTGTTAGAAACAGTCTGAAATGAATCCACTTCTAGAAGTTTGCTTGGATATCTAAAATCTCCAAAGAGTGACTTCCTAGCTTCTTTGCCAGAGATTATCTGGTGCTTGATTTTTGAGTCTAGCTCTTTCCTAGCAATTAGTGCTTTAACTGGAGTGTAAAATTAGGCATCTGCAAAATACGTATCTATTGATTATAGTAGTGAAGAGGAAAAGGAACTGATACTCTTGAAGAAGTGCTCATCTGTAAATGCAATAGAAACATGTGACATGTTAATTAAATTATATTTATAGTGCAGAAGTCCTAAATAATGCAGTGCTTCTCATATTTCATATTTTGGATGAGACGTACAGGAAGAATTTAAAATACAGGGTATTTCTCAATCTGGAATATCTTTAACCTTTACTAAAGCTAGAAGTATATGAAGTTGATTTTTCTACATTTATACTAATAGATTTACCCTGAGACAGAAAACCTTGACAAGAAAGCTTGGAGAGTAAAGAGTCTGGGTAATATTGTCTATGTCAACAATTTACTGTTTCCTGCAAGAGCTATAGAAAGGCTTCTTAGCTTTGTGAAGGTGTTTGTGTAGTTTTTGGAAGTCCACATTTTTTTTTCACTTTGGGTCAGCTTGGGTTTCCAGTATATGTTTGAAGCTTCTCTTTATGATGTATGTGCTAACATTCTGTTATTCCATGTAAAACTGGCTGAATGTCTTGGGATGCCTGGGATGGTTTCCAGTGGTTGTTTATGATTAGGAGCATCTCAAGTGGTGATGTTTTTTCACATCAGTGGAAAATAGGAAAAATATTTACTTTTAGTACTCATTTAATCATCAGCTTTGCTAAACTGTGTTTTTCATATATTCTTTTTCATTCTGCTTATTGCGCATTTCTCTTTTTTTCTTTCTGTATTTTTTCTTCCTTCACAAGAATATTGCATAATTTTGTGACAGGGGCTGGCTTGAAAGTGTCTGTCATAAAACTCACTTAAATCTTTAGTTTGTGATTCCATGGGCTTTGAATAAGCCCTGGAGAAACTGGTCATTGAGTTGGAGATGGTCATTACTTCCACAGTACAATCACTTATTGATGCTGCACTTGCTTTGGCAATTCATAGAAAGGTGCTAAATTAACCAGAGCAAGTGATTCATGATGTACAGCTGAGCAAATCTGTCCTCCATGGGAATCTCAATTGTCATGTTAGTAGCTGTCACTTCTGGATTTAACACCTACAGAAAAAAAATGAATATCTCTCTGCAAACTAGAAGGATCCTGAAAGAGATTATATGAAATAACTGTGAAGGTCAACTCCTTTGCTTAAACTCCCTCTTCCCAGTTTTTCTTTAAGGCCAAAACTAAGTTTCAGCATCCTCCCCTGACAAGGAAAAGTGAGGATACAAACAGTCATCAGTATGGGACAAAGCATGACCTCCTCTAAATCCTCAGTCTAGCAATATCCTCTCTGGTTTCTCAAGGCCTAAAGTTAGGCTCATATGAAATCAGAAACTGGAAAGCCTTTGTCTTCTTGAAGATGGCTGTAGACAGCAGTAACATTTGTTAATGGGTTACATTCATATATATACCACACATGCATTTTATCTGTATTCCACCATCCAGGGTAATGTATAGAGACAGAAAGCCTGCAAAGGATTTTTCCAGGATTACACAAAAATGTGTCTTGATTCTGGGAGTGTGGAACCTCCCTGCAAACCTATAGGGGAGCCCCTGGCAACTAAAGGTTTAAGAGCAGCTTTGGAAATAGGAGTACATAGATCCATAGAAAGTATGCTTTTAGCAAACTTCCCACTGATTTCCTCCGTCACTGCCACCTCCTCTTTCATACAAAGCAATCTGTTCCATTCAACCTTCACATCTTGTGAGGGTAGAGTACTGATGACAGGGTGATCATCCAAATGGGATTCTGGGATGAGGCTATTTCTTCTCCAGTTGATCAGATGATGCATCAGTAGCTAAAAACATGAAGTAACAAATGTGTATCCAGGTTAGGACTTAAAGGTCTGGATGGGTGGGAACAATGTGGGTAAAAAGCTGGCTGGATTATCGGTGGTTAATATGTGGACAGCTGTGATGGGTACTGCAATTTTATCAGTGACTTTGCAGTGCTGGTGGAGAGCACTCTAGTTAAGTTTGCAGATGACACCAAATTGGAGGCAGCCAATATGCTTAATGCCATCCTGAGGAACCCAGGCAGGCTGGAGGGGTGGGCCAACAGAAACCTCATAAAATTTAACATAAACAAATGCAAAGACCACATCTAGATTCTGTTTCCTGTTTTGGGCCCACAATATAGGAAAGACATGGGAAAACTAGAGGGAACTTAGTGAAGGGCCCAAAAGGTGATAGGGCTGCAGTACTTGTCCCATGAGTAGAGACTGGGGAGATAGGCCTTGTTCAGGCTGGAGAAGGAATGGCAACATTTCTTCCATCCAGTACCTATGTGGGGTCATTGAAGAGATGGAAATAGGCTTCTCGCAGTGAGAAAGTGACAAACAGTGGGCACAAGGTGAAATAACTGAAAAGAAATTACTCCTCCTGCTCACAGGAGTATCAGGAGCTCTTGCATCTCTCCTATGAAGATAGGATGAAGGAACTAGGCTTGTTCAGTCTGGAAAAGGGAAAGCTGCTGGGAGAGCTCATTGCAGCCTTCCAGTATTTAGAAACATGAGGGAAATCAGCTTTTTACGAGGGTAGATAGTGATAGGACAAGGGGAATGGTTCTAAACAAAAGGAAGGGAGATTTAGATTAGACGTCAGGGGCAAGTTTTTTTTTACTGAGAGAGTGATGAGGTGCTGGAACAGATTGCCCAGAGAGGTTGTGGATGCCCCATCCCTGGAGGTGTTCAAGGCCAGGTTGGATGGGGTCCTGAGCAATCTGATCTAGCACTTGATCTAGTGGCTGGCAACCCTGCCTGTGGCAAGGGAGTTGGAACTTGATGAGCCTTGAAGTCCCTTCCAACCCAAGCCATTCCATGATTCTATGACTCTATTCATTAGGTTTGTGTACTGTTCCTCTGAGCCCTTTAGGTTTATGAAGGAATTGTTATGCCAGTAAGTCTGACTGTAGCTGCAAAATTTCAGAAGGAGGACAGGAATGCAATTTTAAGACTGAGATCTGAATGATATTTTAAATCTCTTATATGGAGATATACAAACGAGGCTGCAAGATACCTAGGTTGTGGGAAATTAATCATGCTATCACCAGCTGACAGTTCCAGTGATTAATGTGCAGAGATCTTTCATATCTTAAAGCACCAGCATATTAATCTGATCAATTTAGGCAAGTGACATCAGTTATACACAGTCATATTGTAGCAGAAGTCTCAACTTTGTAATGATAGTGCTGTGCTAATTTACTACATAAGATGAGAAAGGGCTTAGAAATCTCATTTTTGACTTTGCTAAAAAACATACAACTTCCATTTCTGCGTAAGAGCTTTTCATAAATAGATTCAATCCTGTAAGTCGAAGCGAAAAATTTAATACTTTTGGTCCTGTTCTCATTAAGTCAATGACCAAAAATGGTTTTGCTCTTTATGTTCTTTTCAGCAAGTAATTTGTGACTCATAAATTTCCTTGCTATTACCTGGCAATATTTTCCTGTCACCACCTCAACTCTCCCTACTGTGTGATTTTCTGTGAATGGTTTGTGGCAGATAATGAAGCCAAAGCATTTGAAATAGGACTTATTCTGGCCAAAGCTGTTTGGAATTCTTTCTTCTTTCTGATAGAATGATCATGTGACAGAATGAAGCTCACCTGAAAGAAAAGATCTCTGAAGATACCATTTTGTAAGCAAGGAACATGCCTGAAACAAGTAGAAATTTAGAGATGATAAGGAAGACCTGGAAGAATTTTTGGAATTTAAAACTTTTTTTTTCTTCATGTCAG
This sequence comes from Numida meleagris, assembly GCF_002078875.1. Taxonomy (NCBI): domain Eukaryota; kingdom Metazoa; phylum Chordata; class Aves; order Galliformes; family Numididae; genus Numida; species Numida meleagris. Next base: position 128,714,697 of record NC_034409.1, read on the forward strand.
TAAAGGAATATAAACATCAAGGTTTCTGATAGAATTTAAATGTAATTTTTCGTTGCATTCAAAGCAAACTAACTATACACACAGAGAACAGAAGGAGGAGGTATATTTCTTCATCAAATTTACACAAACTAATTGTACATGAATATAATAAAGGTAGGAGACATAATTTTTTGTTCTGATTCTGTTGATTAGGAAGATATTTGTCATTGATCTCAGAGCAATATTTTCACACGAGTTCTTTAAAACTTTCCGATCAAAGGAACACATAGCACACGTGGGAGTCCTATAAGTTTGAACTCCTTTTTTGTCAGTATGTGCAAACAGATGTGCTGTGTTGCAAATGTCAATGATTTCTGCACAGTTTTGTGCACATAGAAGTGCATTATGAAAGAATATTTTAAACTGTAGTTTATAAAATAAGGTTTATAAAATTAAAATAAGTTTATAAAATTAAGGTTGTGGATTACTAAACAGAACTGTTTTTGATACTTCTAATAAAAGAGATACATTTTAATGAATTTGCAAAAAAAAAAAAAAAAAAAAAGAATGTCAGAAACGGAAAGGTAATTAAATCAGAAGACCAAAAGGTGTATGGGTTATGTGTATGGGTTATGTGTGCTGTTCTCTAAACTGCAACCTTGACAATAAATAATTGGCATTGTGATTGCAATGGCAAGTGTCAGAGAAAGACTCTTATGCTTCTGTTTGCATTCAAGGATGCTCAAAAGCTCTCAGAAATAACTTGTAACTACTGAAAATAGTTGAGTTGGGTTTTCTGGCTTAAGAATATTTGAAAGAAAATGGAAGGAAAAGGTTTATTTTGGGAAGAGGTTGTTGTTAGCAAAGAGAGGATTCATGGCACAATAAAGGTCCTTCTTCTTTCCATATAGTATCATTTGAATTAAAATAGCTTCCAGGGATGAAGGGAGGACACTTCAGGTTAAAAGAGGCAAAAAGGCATCTTTTTAACAATTCATGATACTCCTTTATAAACTACTGAGGAACTTCCTGCCTCAGAAAACTGGGTTCTAAATCACAGGTGGATTGAAAAATCTGGGTAGAATATCATAGAATCATAGAATCATGGAATGGTTTGGGTTGGAAGTCCCCCTGCTATAGGCAGGGACACCTTCCTCTAGACCAGGATGCTCACAGCCCCATCCAGCCTGGCCTTGAATGCTTCCAGGGAGGGGGCATCCACAACCTCTCTGGGCAACCTGTTCCAGTGTCTCACCACCCTCACAGTAAAGAATTTATTCCTAATATCTAGTCTAAATCTACCCTTTTCCAGTTTAAAACCATTTCCCCTCATTCTGTCACTACCTGCCCTTATAAAAAGTTACTCCCCTGCTTTCCTGTAGGACCCCTTTAGGTACTGACAAAGATCTGACAAAGAGAGTAGAAGAGTGCATTGAGATTACCTCAGGATGTTCCGGAGCCACAAATAACTTGAGGTGGTGTGATTGTTCAACGAAAATCCCTGCTCTGTTTGTATAAATATTTGTTCTTTCCTTTTACTCTTCACTAGGTGCTTGATACTGGGATAGATGGAACTTCAGTCTGGCTCCACACAGCACCTCCCATTGTATGTTTGCATCTGCTCCATGTAGTTCTCCTTTTTTCTGCTTTTGGATGAAAAAAGATGAATTGATGTACCCTGTGGATATTCAAGGTACACCTGAAATAGGATATCCTCCATGGAATTCTCACTGGATTTACTCAAGTTTCATAGGACCCTCTATAGTAGAACTGTTGTTTGGGGCACTGAGTGGCAGTGTTTTATAAAGCATATAATGTCAGTAGTTCAAAAACATGTGGTTGCAAACTACTGATTTGGTATAGAGGAACAGAAAGATCTTTACTTTCTACTGACGTATGTAAAAGTTTGTCCTGGTTTTAGCAGGGATAGTGTTATTTTTCATTGTAGAAGATCTTATGTTGTTGTGTTCTGCATTTGTGATAAAAACAGTGCTGATAACACACCAGTTCTAATTGTTGTAGAGCAGCATTGCATGGGGTCAAGGACTTTTCAGATACCCTGCCAGCAAGGATCTGGAGGAACACAAGTAGGTGGGAGGAGACACAACCAGGACAGCTGATCCTAATAGACCAAACAGATATCCTATACCATATGACATCATGCTCAGCAATAAAAGCTGAGAAAAGAATGAGGAAGTGGGAGGGCATGTAGGGTGATGGTATTTGTATTCCCAAGAAATTGTTAAGTGTGGCAGGCTCTTCTTTCCTGAAAATGGATGAACACCTACCTGCAGATGGGAAATACTGAAATGAATTCCTCTTTTTGCTTTACTTCTGTGCATGGCTTTTGCTTTACATAGTAAACTGTCTTTATCTCAACCCACAGATTCTTGCACTTTTGCTTTTCCTGTTCTTTCCCCCATCCCAGCTGGGGAGAGTGATCAAGTGGCTGTGTAATACTGAGCTGTCTTCTGGGGTTAAACTACAACAAAGCTAGTGTTTAATACTACCAAGAACTTACCAGTTCTGCACAATCAGAGAAGAGCTGTTGATCTTGGATAGCAAATTGGCACTAGAGAGATCACTGGAAGGGACAGGAGTTTCAGTTTGTCCTCCCATTCAAACAGCCAATCCTAAATAATGAAAGAATTGTCTCTACCTGAAACAAGCTTCTGACTTCTGCAGGTAAATATAAAGTTGAATTAAAAAATGGTTTTCATTTAATTCTGAGACCAAGTTAAACCAAGAATTTTCTTCAGCAGAGGACCTGGAATTCAGTTTCCATCCCTTCTCTCTTTTTTTTTTTTTTTTTTTTTTGAAGTTCTTGATGTATTTATCTTGTAGAATGATGCATTCCTCAAATATTTTTTCTGATCTCTGGCTCTGCCCGTATCAGATACCTCTGTAGAGATTAACAATATCATCATAACATGCTAGTCTGTGCTTAATAACACAGGGAATAACATTATTCTCTGTAAGATAGAGAAAAATAGATTAATCATGGGCAGGTATAAACATCAAGGATCACAGAAATTGTGCTTTGACACTAAAGATTTTCTTCTGTACTCTTCACTCTAATGTTCATTTTCCCTGTAGTTGATGAAGAGGAACAAGTATGTCTAAGACATGATTAGGCTACTGTGTTAGATAACTCTTCAGGATGAGTTCATCTGCACATTGTTTTCCTTTGACTGTAGAGGAAGCTTAAGGTCACTAACTCCCATGTAGATGCTGTAAATTGGTTAGATGAATACTTCAGTCTAATTCTCTCTGCAGAAAATATTTCTGCCTTCCTTTCCACCTGTGACTCAACAAGAAGTCCTTGGCTTTTTTAGGAAAGCTTGATGGCTTTATGAAGCAGCCAACTGCAAATATCCAAAAGCATTATCTTTTCACCATCTCTAAGATGTGGCAGTAGAGGAGCAACCTAGTCCTTAAACCAAGAAACATTACATACATGTTGGCAATGTTGGGAATGGTAATTTCAACAGTCTCCTATCTACCAAAACCTGCAGTAGTATCTGTGCAAATTTGTTCAAATATTGATGTCTGTGGGAGTTATACTACAGAATCACAGAACTGAAGGGGTTGGAAGGGACCTCAAGAGATCATCGAGTCCAAAACCCCTGCTAAAGCAGGTTGCCTACAATAGGTCACACAGGTAGGCGTCCAGACGGGTCTCGAATATCTCCATAGAAGGAGACTCCACAGCCTCTCTGGGCAGCCTGTTCTAGTGCTCCATCACCCTTACCATAAAAAAAGTTCTGTGTGTTTGTATGGAACTTCCTATCATTCCTAATGAGGTAAATGATACTTTTTAATTAACAGTTCTGTATATTCTTTTTTTTTTATTTTTCCCTAGTGATAATGACTCATTTTTTAAACAAAAGTTTTATTTTCAGATAATGAAGCTGTGGTGTTATCACGTCAAAGCAGTCCTGTACATACACACAAAAAAATACAGTAATTGTTAGAAGTCTCCCTTTCAAGGGAAATAGAAAGACTAATATGGATAGGAAACCCATCGATTTGTTAGTTATAAAAGTCCTTCACTGTAGTCTCCTGATAAATTTAGTCCATAATGCTCTGGACTCCCTGGAGTAAGAACCAAAGTATTGATGAGTACTGGGGGTACAAGTGACTTCCATGTCTTTGATTTTACTAGTTCACAAAATCCATCCTTAGAAATGTACTGTCTATCAAACATAACAATCTATTCAGTGCAGGCAGTGCTCCAGCAGTGCCAAACTCCCTTCTCTCATCCCACACTCCCCAGGCCAGGGCTTGATGTGCAGGGCTTCTAGAAGCTGTTGGATATTTCCAAATCCTGCTGTGCACAATGACAACTACTCATGCTGATAGAAAAGAAGAAATAAAATTGCCTCTGGATAAACACCTATTCGTGGAAACAGCAAATAATAAACTTAATTAATGTTGTGAGCTTAAAGGACCCATTGTTCTACCTGGAAGAAAGACTCCTTGAACATAATCTCCCTAGCAACCATGGTGCTGAATGCCACAGCTCCCTGTGAAAGGTCCCAGGGTGCATCCTGTTTTGTCCAATCGTTTTAATCGCTAATCCTTCCAGCAGCATGGCAAAGAGCAGGTTCAATATCCCTTTCAAAACAGGCCACTGCTATGCTAAAATTAACTCCTGATGGTGTCTCTGCCAAGTGCAGGTAAGGAGTTGAAAGGCTGAGGAGAGCAAGATGAGATGGAGCTGAGGCTTTGTCTTTATGCATTCACATCAACTGCATGTGAACTGAGAGCTCCACCATAACTGCACTGACACATCCTGCTTGCTTACTGTAGTGTGCCAGGATACAGGATGCAGTCAACCTTTTCTGACAGCAGGTCTACCAGAGGCACCTAGATGTGTCAAAGCAGTGCCCTGGAAGTTTGAATCAGAGTAATACGCTGGAAGAGAAAGAACTACACCGACAGTCCTGTCTCGATCAGTGAGAAGGCACAGGCTGCTTGAGAAATACTTGAATTGTGTGCAGTCACAGGCAAATACATGTTTCCTTATAATGTCAAAGAAAGTAAATGGAGCATGGTGAACAGGGCGTGGCATGTCAGTAAAGGCATGGCGCAGCAGTTTGCAGGCAGTTCACCCAGACAGGGTGTTCTGGGAGGTCACTGTTGCTGTGGTTTCCACAGGCGGTTGTAAGCTCATGAAGAGCTCCACCATGGAATCCACCCAGCAGAAAGCCATGTCTTCTGTGTCCCATGTGGCCTCTCCAGCCCCAGGAAGCAATGCAGCCACCCAGATGGAGCTCCTGAGGGAACACGAGGCCACTGAGGTCTTGCTGGTTGGTGGGCCTGTGTCTTCAGTCAGCTCCTCATGACAGCAGTGAATACACCTGTGGGAGGTGAGCCCAGGTTGAAGAGCTGCTCAGCCTGGTAGTGGAGCTTCGGGAGGAGGTGAGCAAGCTGAGGAGCATCAGGGAGTCATAGAAAAGATTGACAGTTCTGATAGTTTTGATAGTTCTACCATGCCTGAGACAGACTTGTCAGCCACCCACAGCATAAGAAATAAGGGTTCCCCTGCCCTATCACCACAAGAAAAAAGGTGAAGATCTAAGAGAGTGGGAGAATGGGAGAAGGTTTCTTGTCGAGGTGGCAGACAAATCCCCTCTCTGTCTACCTTACTTTCCCAGGTGCCTTTTCCACAAGAGGTATGAGGCTCTGGAGCTCAAGGGGACCCTTCCTCTATAACACTGAAAGCTCACATCACCACAGGATATGCTGCACATAAATTCCATTTACTATAAGAAGATGGCTCTATCATAAATTTTGGCAACATATGCCTTTTCAGAGGCAGAATGAGTAATCATTTGTTCTATCAAAATTCCTTGTCTACTTATTCACTTGGGAGTCCTCTGAGTCCTCCCAGGCAGCTGCTACTTTCTCCACATGGCTTTCTTTGTTACCACCAGTTGCTAATGCTGTGCTGCCTCTCTCACTCCTGAGATTTTGCAACTGCCAGACTCTTTCAGCTGGTGCTGCGATCTCTGGTTGTCCAGCATTAAGTGCCTGTTTTACTTGGAGGAATGATTTCCAAAGGATATTTGGGTCCCTCAGGAAAAGGTATAAGTCAGTAGAGCAGTTAGTAATCTTTCCAGGCCTTAATATTAATCCAGAATTCGGCATCATGACAAAAAGCTGCACTGCTTGGAAGCACGTTGTCTTGCTGAGGTAATGTACAGCTAAATGATTGAGTATTCTTGGTTATTAATGAAATATTTCATTTTGAGTCAAATTAAAATTGAAATGTTTTAAATGTATTTTGATTCAAGCTCTTATTTTTTTTTTCTCTCCAGTGTGACCATTAAACAGAAGAATAAATTATTCACAAGGCCCTACTGAATATAATAATATTTTTTACTCTCTCTCCATTGTCATCTAACACAAGCAACATTTACTCACAGTTTTAGACAGGTACTATTTGAGAGAAAAATCACTTTCTTAATTCTAAATCTCTGCAATTGTAAAGGAAGACTGGAATGCAATAATCAAAAGAAAGAAAACAAGAATGACTACTGAGAACTGCTGGTTCACTTGACTTTGTCTAATAACCAATATATGTTGAACTTGTATTCGCATGAAAGCATATTTTCTCCCAGAATGTACCACAGATATACCTATGACCATTCAACCAAAAGATGCAATGAATTCGTACTATGATGTGCAGCAAAAGAGAAGATGAAGGTAGAGCCCAATTCATGACATATACAGAGCCACGTACAGGGCAGGCATGGCCACTCATCAGCAACACAGAGGTGAAGGGGACCAATCTAAGCTAAGCTCTGCTATGGAATCCTCCTCTCCATCTGAAGCCAATCTATATTTCTGTACATTATTTGTACCCTTAGTTTTGAGATTGGACAAAGATATTTCTTTTTCTTTCTAGTCCAGTGGAACTGACTCAGTAAAGTAGGAGCCAAAAAAGAGAGCAAAGAGTTCTCGCTTGGAGAATGCATATTAGAACTTCCTGCTGTCTGTATATTTTAAAAAAAACATACTACACACACACACACACGCACACGCACACACATACACAAATCATCTGCAGAAATATATTTGTATAGCTGCAGCTCTTCTATGAGCTGATAAAAATCAAGAATTAAATAACTGGAAATAGCAAAAAGTATGTCTGTTTTAAATACTCAAATATCTGGATCTGGAGTACTTTGCATGGGCAAGGCTAAATTTTAAAATCTTTTATCATTTTATAATGCTGTTATATATTCAATTCTGGTTGCTACAGAGGTATCATTAATTTATACATTACACTTTTTTCTAGCTTTTATATGTGGAAATTATTTTTGTTAAAAGCAAAAACATTTAAAGTATTACTATAAATGGGAGTACAGAAAAAAATTGCTTTTTAAACTTGTTTATGCATTAGTTTTCATTGTTGTGTTTGGAGAAACAGGCTTGAATTCAATTTTCATTGTCAGTTTTATATTTCACACAACATTGGAGAAAAAAATATCTCCTAAGTTGTAAAATATGTTTACAACACCACAGAAATGGGCACAGAGAATCACAGGTAAGAAAACATCTGAAACTATTTTTTTATAGTACTTCTGTCAAAGATGGACTAGAATCCACAAAAAGAGAATGCTCCTTGGAACCGCAAAATATAATAACATATTTTCTTCTCTGGATAAAATATGCAAAGTATCTTGCAGCATTGCATGAAACAGAGAAAAAGAATCCAGTAAACATTTGATAGTAACATCTATGCATCTTTTAGCAATTTCACCAGACAAATGTGGAGTTGTGCAGGGTCAACTTCACAGCCTTACTCTGGGAAAGCTGTAAGTACTGTGAGTATATGATGCAAACAGGACAGCATCTGAACCAGGAGTTCATGTAAAACTGAAACTGTAAAAGATGACATATACTATAGTATGGACAGCTCGACACCTAAGAGAGAACATGATCAGATTTGTCCATGATAACATAAAATTTGACTAAGTCAGTTAAGCAGTGAGTTACTACTGAATCTTACATTGTGATCCCCATCAACATCAGATCCTCCTTTGCAGAATTGCTGTTTATTCAGTCATTCATCCTTCAGCCCTCAGACAGTTCTGATGAAATTCCAAGCTTGAATGAAATAATCAGCCTTCAAAGCTAACCTCAAATCATGACCTCAGTGTCACACAAAAGTAATAAGGGATGGAATTTCAAGGTAAATGCAATACTTTCCTGGAAAGCTTTCTCTACATTTTTTTCCTTTTTTTTTTTTTTTTTTTTTGAACGCGCAGAAATTAAACTAACCTCAAAATCTCAAGCTGTTTTTTAGAAAGAAATTACTGTTTTTGAAACTACTTTTGTTACTTTTGATCTCTTTGTTTTGGCAATAATGCAGAGGGAATTTTTCACAGAGAGAGAAATTCTACCTCTGTCAAAGAAATTGGTTGATTTTTTAAATTTAACTTAAAGTCAGTAATGATTAGCATTCTGAGAAGAAAATCATTTAGCTTAGAGATGGAAAATTTCTCCTATGATTTCTAAGTCAGTAGCATTGTTCATTATTTCAGATTTACTGTGGTATATACCTTACTTTAAATGTGCTTAAGTGCTAAAGCTTCCACTGCTCCTAATTAGGGGGTTTTTCCCCCGTCTTTTTTTCACACCATAAATGTCAGTGAGGAAAGAGAAACTCTTTTCTTGCAAAGAAAATTTGGAGAAATTTTCAAAAAAATTTTGCTTAAAAGAAAAAGACTAAGTATGGTAGTTTCAGCCTAACGGGCAAATAAAAGTCCACTACAACCACTCTCTGTCCTCAAAGGAAATGGGGAGGGATAATATGTGATGGAAAAAAGAGCTCACATGTTGAATGAAGGATAGTTAAATTAAAAGGAAAAGAGAGAAAAAACAAACATGTGAAGGCCACATGGAAGCAAAAAGAAGAAAACAAATTTTCTCCACTTCCTATTAGAACATGATGGTTGTCCAGGCCTCAATACATGTGGTGGTTGTTCAGAACAACAGATGTTTTCACAGTGATAGCCCCTCCCTTCTCCTTCACATTTCCTAACTTTTATTGCTGAGTGTGACTTCATATGGCATGACATATCTCTTCAGCCAATTTAGGTTGGCTACTCTGCAGATGTCCCCTCCCCATCTCTTGCTCACCTCCAGTGTCCTAGCTTTGAGAGTGTTGGAGAGATCCTTGATGTTGTGCCAGCAATGCTCAGCAATTATTGTGATATCAATGCTGCTCTAGCTACAAGGTCAGAGCACAGCATTCTATGGGCTGCTGTGGGGACAGTTAACACCTTCCCAGCCAGACCCCACACACGGGGGTACAAACAGTCTGGGAAAGACTGAAATAAGCAACATAAGCATGCTCAGGCTCAAAGAGATCAACCCACTGTATAGATATTCTTCTCTCATGGAAGATTCATTTTAATCAGTTAATACCATGCAAGTCCTGCAGCACACATCTTCTTTCTCTGCAGTGTCCTTCTGGTCTCTTTCTGTGTGGTGGCTAGATAAGAGTAGGACACAATGCATCCGGGGACGACTTCTTCCAGGACAATTATTTTTAGGTGCTAAGGAAAGACATCCAGGACTCTGCAAGTAACTCTTTCTATTTATAATCAGCATCCCTTTCTCCAGCCAAGCACTCCAGTTTAAATGTCAAGTGATGCTTGATGCTACATACAGCTTTCCTCACAAAATCGTTAAAATCCTAACTGCCTGCAAAATTTGTATTTAGACAAATGCTGATATTTTCTCTTTAATGCCCTTCTCCATTCCAAGTTAGATCTGGTGAGTTCTAAAATACCATCCAGTTACCACAAGAGGACATTAATGATTTATAAGAAATTGTCTATTGTCTATACATTTTGCATATCTTGTAAGTACATATCTTGCCTTTTTTTGCTCATAAAATTCTTCCAGGCATGAACAGTGAAAGGGAAGGTGTACTGGGGCTGCTTTTTATTTCTATGCTCATGGGAATACCTCCCAAGAACTCTTTGCTGTTAACTCCAGAGCCAACCCTTATATTCCACTGGGCCAGGAAAACGGCAAGATCAAACAATCTGACCCAACATGTTCATTAATTTAAGAATTCAAATTTACTGTTGGTAGCAGTTTTACACGGGAAGTAGCAGAAGACTGTATTGTCCTCTGCTTTCCACATTCCTTCAAAACTGAGAAAGCTTTTATTTTGGTACGCTACCTGACAAACTGCTTTGGAGTCCATCAACTTCCTTTGGAATCTGTCAAGCCCTCCTACCTTTTAATTAATTTGTGTTCTTTTCCTCTTGGGAAAGAGAATAAAGCCTCAAATATTCTTGAGCAAATGATAAAATGTTGCTGTTTAATCCTCTGGATATCTGTAAAATGAATCTACTTTACTAGCATTTTTTCTTTCCCTCCTCCCATTTATAATTATATAATTAGATGCATAGAAAAACTTAATGTTTATTTGATATTAATTATTTTCAAGTAAAGATCAATGAGCTTTGGGAAATGTTCAGTGCTGCACATGCAAAAGTGTCTAAGCAACCAGTGGTGCATGGATAGTCAGTATAGCGGAAATTCAAGTAAGGACAACAGGAATGTGTCCTGTGAGTCGCTGAGGAAACAAACAAACAAAGCAAAAAACAACAAAACATTCCAAAGATAAATAAGGAACAGTTTGTTATACAAAATGCTAAGCAAACTGTTTTTGAAGATTAAATATTTGATCTTAACAGAGACTGTAGATCACTTAGATGGTGTTTTCATTCTGAACTGGAAAAAGTAGATGTGCATCTGAAAGTGGTTACCACCACTGAGCTTCTATAGTTACAGTGAAATAGCACAAGTAAACAGATAACAAATGTCATTAGTTTTGAATATTATATGCTTTCTTCCTTGCAAGAAATGTGTGTGTGACTAAGTTTCTGCATGGGAGAAAATCCCACTAGAGTTAACTATTGTCCTATTAACAACTGAAGGAAGGATTTAGAAGTACTAGGATATTATATGGAAGGTCTCCCAGTGGAAAGAACGGAATCCTAGTATGACATGGCAGCCAGATTACCTATAGGCAGAGAAATCATGGCATTCCTCTCCCAGATTCCAGCTTGACACATATACATGGTATGTACAGCAGTTACATGTGTACTGGGCTATTTCAACCACTCATTTCAAATATTGTCATAGTTCATTTAATGTGAATTTCTGTAAGGACTGATGTCTGGAAAATGAAGTCAATAGAATTATTCCCACAAAATTGTTGAGAATATCCTGAAAAGTTCTGCAGGATCAGGATGGATTTAAAACACAAAATGAGATGTACTTGAAACTCTCCGTGACTATATATGGAGACAAGGCTTATTTCACAGAAGTATATTACAAATGTTAAGGCTCTTCTCTTAAATTATATAATGTAGTAAAATTAAATCAAGTTTTGATGGGTATTATCATTAAAGGATAAATATAAGAAGTTTAGAATTCAGTCACTTTCTGATTAATAGATTCCTATATTAGTTTCTTTTAAAATGCATTTTAGTCTTGACTGCTGTAAGTAGCTATTTCAGAGTCTTCCTTTTGCCACAGCAATCTCATGTATCTGGTTTTATACCTTTGGTACAGGAGAAAGTCACAAGCAAACTGGTAGCAAAGGTAGGAATGTAACCTCAATTCTCGTGGAGATAACCAACCTTGTAACAAAACCGTTTTGTCCCTATACTCATATGGAGAAAAAGTGCAGGGGCTTAAATATAAGTGTATGGATGTGCATATTGAATTCCACAGGCTTGAGTAGTGTGCTTGCTAATGGCTATGGGCGTACGTCTTTTTAAGACTAAGGCCTTATAACGCTGTAGATCCCTTACAAGCACTAGCTCACAACATCTGTACCATCCGCCATGCTCCCATGAGAGACTTCACCGCCTGTACATTTTTGCTTAACTGCAATGTACTTCTGTACATCATATTTAATTGTTTATATTTTTGAAGTTCTTCCTCACTTTGCATGACTAATTCTGTAATTGACAGACTTTTTGCAGAGAAAGTGCTCAGGAAAATTATGCTTGAACTTCAAATTGTTAGGTTGAATTGTATGGCTTGTTTAGCTCTATAGGTCAAGTGCACAAATGTGATCTCTGAAAGTGCAGATGAGTCACTACTTGTTATCCTATTGCTCATCATTCTGATCATTAATTCTAGAATAATACTGGTTCTCTGTTGAGGGAAGGAAATAAATTCTGAATTATCTTGTGCACAAATGCAACTCTGATCCCAATAATGTACATGCTGTAGCAAGAATTAATGCTAATTATGTGTAGAAGGTTTTGCAAGATCAGTCCTCATGTCTTTCCTCAAAGCATAAAACTATTACTTTTCCTTAATGGGTAGAGGAGTATATAGTTCAAGCTTTCCAAAATGTTACATAACTCATTTTCTAAGACCAGTTTGAGATATTTCAAAGGAATTCTGTTTTACATATGTTGTGCAAGGAATGGCACTTTGAAAATATTAACCAAGCTCAATTTAGATGTTTCACACCGGATACCCAGAAGACTTTTGAATCTTTAAAAAAAATTATAGACATGTTCTTTTATTTGTCCAGCATTTAAGAAGAAATGGAAAATCATATACAATTTTAGAGAATAACACAAAATGTACAAGTTTTTTACTATATTTCTTTTCTTCCCTAGATTGAAAATGATTGCAGAGGTAAAGAATTTTCCTAAATTGAACTAAAAACTTCATGTAGTCTACTTAAAAATCCCATTTTCAGTAAGAAAATTGTCGCTTTGCAGACTTACTTCTCCTAGGGCATCAGTAATCACTGTCTGGCAAATAACATACTAAACACATTCATCTGCAAAACTATCAGTGTGTAAGAATAACTTAATATATGAAAGACATTGCAATAAGAGCAGTCATTGTCTTTACAGGTTAACTCAGTTTATTCAAATCAAACCTTACAGCCTAGAAATATGAATTATGAAAACTTCTCCACACTATTTCTCTAATATACACTGAAGCAAAGAATACACTGTGGGAAGCCAACTCCTGTAACTATGCTTCTACTGTAGCTTGTCACAGAATCACAGAATCACAGAACTGTTGGCGTTGGATGGGACCTCTGGAGATCACCGAGTCCAATCCCCCTGCTAAAGCAGGTTCCCTACAGCAGGTAAGGTGTAGAGCTACAAGCAGTCATTGTAGAATAAAATATTAATAATGTAAAAGGGAAATATTTCAGAAGACATTCCCTTTTTATTTGTTGTTTTCTACTGAAGAATTATTCCTTAAATGTATCAGAAATAAAAAATAAAATTGCTTCACAAATCTTGAGTTTTTAGGCTACATATCAGCAACGTGCAATTGAAAGACTTAATTTATGCAGTCAAATCATACGTTTCCCTCAACGGTAGCTTTAGTTAGAAAAGGGCATATTCTTAACCTATAGACTGTTGACATCTTTTAGGTATCCTTGATTTTCTTTCAGAATTCCAACCTTTAGCTAACTGAGATTTATGTCGTTTTGGGTATGTTTTATTAGCAAACAATGTGCTTAATGAGTAATGAGAACATACAGAGTACATTTTGGAAAGAAAATAACTTCTGTGGCTGTTTCCTGTCAGAGAATTTTGTGTTCTATGCTTTTATAGATGACTATTTAATAATTGTCCAGTGTGAAATAAAATAGGCATCAAGATCTGATATTTGTGGCAGTACAGAAGGCAAGCAGAGTGTAAGTACTATGTGATAATGATTTTTTCCCTGAATTTAAAGCCATGAGGCTTCTCAGGTCACCTCTTCTGACCTGTAGTGTATCATAGGAGGAGCCTCAATTACAGTCTGGCCTTCCAGTTACCATTATTTGAATAGTGTGGGTAATTCTCAGGTATTAGTAGTGTTTAGGTGTACCTTTGCAGAATGCACAAGGATGTACTTGGCAGGTCCTCTTTCTTTCCAGCATCTGTCAGAGCATCTCTCTCTCAGCATGGTAAAGCAGGCAAGTGTATATCATGTAGGTAGTCCAGGTGTAGATGGAAGAGAGTGGCAAGCCATTGAGAAGCTGGAAGAAGTTGTGTAAATTTTCTTAGGTCCCTACTCAGACATGACTGAATCTCTGTGAGAAACCTCAAACCTCTCAAAGTTTATTTGCCTGTATCCATTGTGATGCAACTCGAGACTTAAAATATTTTTTTTTATGTACTAATACTGTAACAAAGAGTGATGGGAAGAAATTTCTGAGATTAAAATAACAATGAAACTTATCTGGTATAACCAGTGTACCCTGGTTGATCCACTATTAATTCAGCAATGAAGAGGGTGAAAATTATATGCTATGATCAACTTCTTTTCTTTCTCAATAGTTTTCATTCTTATTGTGTTTATTCAAAATAATTAAATAGCTGTATGAGGCCATGGAACTGTGTCTTTATGCTCAGATAAACAAATAGAAGTAACAATTGTTTTACTTGGCAACTATTGTGCGGCAATGATGAATGTGAAAACAAAGATGCTAGAAACAAAGATCAGAATGGAAGCTCTCTTCTCATCTGTTTGCCTCTGCTTGAAAGAGTTTGATATGGGGGCATGGCACCATCAAAAGCTAAATATATTATTATGGATAGAAACAATACTGCTTCTATTAATTTGGGCAATATCTGCACCTTTACTGTTTGTGCAAAGTGGAGAATATTAGGAATCCACCCTTGCAGAATGAGATTCCAGGAGGCTGTGAATTTGCTGGATACAAATTTGCAAGGTTTGGTTACTTGTGCCAGGTTACCCATACAGCTAAGGCAGGCATGGACATGAAGAAATGACTATTGAAGGGACACCCCTTGGTCTCCAAGTACAGTAGAATGATGTACAGCTCCGTCTAGCCTGAGGGTAGCTATCCTTGCCAGTCTCTGAGCTACCTAGGAACGAGCCAGCTCTGATCTAGGTGTTTTTAGCCCGAGTTGATGTGTCTTGCTGACACAGATCTTGCGTGACACTGTATGCAGCTGCCCTTACTTCTGTGTCAGAGTTGATATGTGTCTGGCCAGCTCAGAACAGACATAGGTGGAGAAGCATGTGTCTACCCCATCCACATGTATGTATTGTCATCTTTATATAAGTACAAAAAAAGCACGAAGAGGCATAGACCTGTTACGGTAAAATGCACTCCTAGAAATCACAGTTCAATGGGAAAGATGTACCGAGTAGGTTCCCTCTACTGGAGTCTCCCCAGGGACAGATGTTTCTTAACTGTTCTCATCAATGCCTTTGCAATGCATCTGATCATCATCTGTATCACTCGTTAACCTTTCATCTTCCCAGACAAATTTGCTTCTTAGCTTTATTCTTGGCTCGCAGATAGTTTTGGAACTCATCAACCTTAGGAAGAAGATGTCCATAAAGTGGCAAAATAAACTCTCAAGCATAGACTAATTTTGAAAATCTGCTTGCTTTCTAGCCTTAAAGGCAAATTTTCAATACTTGCAGAGAGAAACAGCCCTTTTTGTTTTGTTTCAGTGATGCTCCATGAACGCTCTGCTATCCTCAAGAGCATTCTCAAAAGTTCAAATCTTGTGGGGACCTAGCTCTTGTTTTAGCTGCAAAGGAAGTATTTCTGGATGAATTTTACCACAGTTACTGAGCAGTTCTTGTTCAAGCACAATTTTTACCTTCACGTGTTTTAAGGCTTTAATAACATCTTTTACAGTTTCTATGTGCCAATATTCAGTCAGCTTTTTTTTTGGAGAGGGGAGGGGGGGGAGAGTCTGGAATTCAAACAATGTTTCAGAAGCTTGTAGACAATTTGGATTATTGAATTATTCTCCCTGGGTTTTAGGGGTGGGATTTTGTGCAACTTGGCCCATGCTTGGATATCTCAAGCTACTCATCCATTTCACTTGTACTGTTCATAATGCCATTCCTTCCTTGTACTTACTGTTTGTTATTCCTCTGTGTCATTTTATCCCATAGATAATCTCAGTGCAGTTTTTGGTTGCATGCACAGTGTGTTGGAGAATTGTACTTTTGTCTAGCGATAAAAGGCAAAGCAAAAAAAATTCACTTAATGTTATGCAGCAGAGGGTACCTCTTCTCCCTTGCTCTCGCATCACCTACCAAACAAATGAAACAATAAAAGTCTGAACAGATGAGCATGAGATTAAGGGGAAAAATGCAAAATGTTAGCAAAGAATAGCATCAAAGATTTTCTGAAGGTCAATTAGCTGAGGAGAAAAAATGCAAGAAAAGCACCAGGCTATTGTTCAATAGACATGGAAAGCTATTAGCAGATGGCTAGTAGGATGGTTAGAAAGAAGGTCAGTCTTCACTGTCTATTTTGGCGCCAGACTTCACTAAAAAGATCAATTGTAATCAGGTGGAAAGCTTAAAAAATACAAGTTGGAGACTGTGAAAAGTTATCCCACATCATCTGAGTGACTGAAAAACTTTAAAAACTGCCATTTAGCTCTTGTAGTTACTTTTTAAAGTGTGAAGGAGATGGAGTTGAATTAAACATCCACAATACTGGAAAAAGACAATAAAAATGCCTGACTTCTTCAAATGGAAAGCCAAGAGAAAAAGGAAAAAAAAGTAAGAATGAAAAAACCAAGGAAGTACAAGCTTAGATACTTTCAGTTTCCGGAAAAGATATTGAAATATCATGGAATCACAGAATGGTAGGGGTTGGAGGAGACCTCTGGACATCATCAAGTCCAGCCCCCTACTAATGCATGTTCCCTACAGAAGGTCACACAGGAAAGCACACAGACGGGTCTTGAATATCTCCAGACTAGGAGACTCCACAACCTCTTTGGGCAGCCTGTTCGACTGCTGTGTCACTCTTACAGTGAAGAAGTTCATCCTCATTTTTATATGGAATTTCCTGTGTTCCAGTTTCTGGCCTTTGCACCTTGTTCTACTGCTTCATACCACCAAAAAGAGTCTGCCCCCATCAACTTGACTCCTACACTTTAGATATTTATGAACAGTGATGAGATCGTCTCTCAGCCTTCTCTTCTCCAGGCTGAACAGCCACAGGCCTCTCAGCCTTTCCTCAAATTGGAGATGTTCCAGGCCCTGATCACTTTTTTGACCTTCTGCCAGACTCTTTCTAGGAGATCCCGGTCTTTTGGAACTAGGGAGCCCAGAACTGGACACAGTGCTCCAACTGTCACCTCACCAGGGCGGAGTAGAGGGATAGGATCACCTTCCTTGACAATTGGCCTTCTTGACCACAAGAGCACACTGCTAGCTCATGGCCAATCTGCTGCCCACCAGGACACCCAGGTCCTTCTCTGCAGAGCTCCTCACTGGCAGGTCGGCCCATAACTGATGCATGTGGTAAATAAAAGAAAGAAAATCTTATGTAAACACCTAGAAGATAAGAAAACTATCAGCAAATGTAATTTGTCAAACACATCAAACCAATCTAATGGAACCCAGTAAAAGCCCTGTTACAAAGGTTCTTATATCTATCTCACTTTTTTTTTTTGAAGGCAAGCTAGGAGAACGTTTAACAACACATAGATGGGTGGACTGAGGAAAGTAAGATCACACCTCCAGATATTCAAGGCCACTTGAAGAAATGGTGCAAATCACATAGCATTTCCCCAAGAATGAGGACCAAGCAACCTGCAGGCAAAAGCTCTGGTTTGCACAAAGACAGAGTGAAGAACAATTGGCCAGGCATCAGCACTGAATGAAAATATGCCCTTGGGTGTGTAAACAAGGCTGTTATGTGCAAGAAACTTGAAGTAACTCTTCTTACTTGATCCTGGTTATATGTGAATGGATCTTGGAGCACTGTTTATTGCATAATTAAAAAAAAAAAAAGCACACCTGGAGAGAATTGAATTGCAAATATGATTTAGAAAATATAATGAATGAGGAAAAGTCCATAAAGACCATAAAGGCTTGGTCTTTGTTTTAGAACAGAAATATCTTAAAGCAGAGATGAGGTGACATTTCAAAAAGTTAACTATAAGGACAAAAGGAATACAGTCTCTACATTTTATGTGAAAATGAAAAAATGTAATTTTTAAACATATGCCAAGATTGACATAATTATAGCTGAACCTGCATTGGGAGGGGCAAGGGATGGGTAATCAAAGTGCTTTCTAGTCCCATGGTTCATGAACTGTAGCCCTATATCTATATTAAGTAAAACTGAGATATTAATTTATTATTGATTTTTTGTTTTATTGAAATTTTAAATGGTTTTATTTAAAAGCAAGATTTTTCCAGCATAAATAATCTGCAGCATGCATACCTTTTTAGAGCTGGCTTAAAGAATAACTATATAAATTGAATAAGTCATCATTTCCCTGTCTGATCCCAGCAGGACATGACCAGAATCAATGTAAAAACCTGACTCAGATCTTTAGAAAGGCTTCAATTATTTTGGATTGATTTCATTTTAAGGCGTTACAGTCACACTGTGATTAATGGCTCTAGTAACGGTACAGTTTTTCAGTAGAACTGTTGCAGGCAGTCCATTTTTAAAGAGGCCCTTTGGGCTTTATTTCAGAGAACAAATGGGCAGCACTGACCCACCAAGAATGAAATTAGTGGTAACTGTTAACATTTCCACATGTATTTGCCTCCCAAAGCTTCCCACAGACACAGATCTGTGTTACCAGCCATTTTGAGTGCTGTGTCTAGATTCTCACCCCTTCACACCACGTTGTGCCTTGCTGGAGTGTCCCAGCTTGAGGGTGCAAAATTTCTGTGTTTCCTGAGTCAAAGTGGGAACATGAATCCATGGTGCTTCTATGTTTGGGTATTGAATATTTGGAGTGGGGCTTTTTCAGGTGCTCCTACTTCAGGAACATCACTCTTTGCAACAGGAATGCAACATTTGCTTGGTCATGGAGAGAGGGGCACCTGCATCGTCATTGCTCTGTTTGCTTCCAGAAATGCAAAGCCTTTCCACCAAGTCAAAATGGAAAATTTTGAATGGAGTTGAACTAATTTTGGAGTCTCTCAGGACCTAGAGGAGGTCTATCTGCTAACTTATCAGTTAGGTATTTTGTTTTTCTGCTCTTTGCATAGACATGGAGCTGTCTTTCTGGCTGTGGGTAGAATATCCCTCACTGAGGTTTGCTCTGAACATTCCCTCCAAAAGTCCAGTCCTGTGGCAACACACACTGAGGAAGGTTTAATAATATTTCCAAAAAGTTTAGGAGCTGTGACTGTGCTCGGTTTCCAGAAACCTTGTGTATTTAACTCTTGGCCAGTATCTGACTTCTGGCAGCTCTGTACACAACAAATAGCAGTAACAGAAGAATTTGCTGCATAAGATAACTGCCAAGTGTTGGTCTGAAATGCATAGCAATGGTTTGAGATGATTAGTGATGGCTTGTTCTGCTGGTGAAGCAGGGAATTCGAATCCTTAGCCATTTCTGGTGTCTCTGAAATTGGCTGTGCATTGCCAAGGCAGGGGACTGGGGGCTTGGGAGCCCTTGGAGGACTTGGGCTTGGATCGTTCATTTATAATGTCACTGGTAGTGGTTCCAGCTGTGGCTGTCCTGGTCCTCCCAGTTGGTACAGGTGTTAGTAGGAGAAGCAAAGGGCAACTGAGCAGGTGTATTATTTGTGCGTGGTTTCTAAACATTCAAGAAAGCGCTGGCTTTGGATTTGACTTACATCTTTGCTCTTTCCATTTTGAGTTAGTATGAGTGGGGTTTCATGTGCTGAACTTTTGACTTCTGAAAATGTAACTAGTTGCTGAGACTCACTTTATTGCAGAAAGAGACAAAAAGGGTATCTCAAGAGGGCATTTTTTCTTACTTATTTTGGACTCCTGTCATGAGGTTGCAATGATTCTCTCTGTGAAGGTTAATATAGTGAGACCCTCAGTGACTGCCTTTGTTGGCTAAAGTGCTTGAGCTACACATACAACACCTGTTCATTTACACCTTTTTGTCTTTTTTTTTTAAATAATAGCCTCCACCTTCACAGGTGACTATTTTCCACCTTTTTTTTCTCTTCTCATGCTTTCATGTATTTCCTATCCAGGGGTCTCCCAAGATCTGCATTAATATGAAATATCAGGTGGGTAAGTGCTGTGTGATAGTAGAAGCAGCATCCAAGATGAATCATTTTTTACATACATTAAAATTATGCAGTCGTATAATGAAATTCTGACTAATACAGGAATGACACACTGTCTGACAACTTAGGCAAACATGTCTCTACCCATAAATGGAGATGCTAGAATCACCCGAAGAGCAGTTAACTCCTTCAAGCTAGAATAACACCTGTGTTTATTGATCTCCATCTTTGTGCACATAAGAGGGAAAATTGATCTATGTAAGCTCATCTGTGAAGGGTTTCTGCTTAGAACATTTCAAGGCAGAAAAATCTATCTCAGCCTTTTACACAAAACTGAATGTAACATACAGTGGATGTGTCTGGGGTGGATACAAGAGAGGGTCCCGGTGGCCTCTGCCAAGCAGGGGAAAAGCCTCCAGCTTCAGTGTGGAGCTGCAGTGTGGCAGCACTGTGGGGTTTGAAGCTGGGAAAGTAAATACTTACAGGCACTGCAATGGCAAGACTGTGGCAGTGTGGTACTGTTCTGATTAGTCTCATCTGAGTTAATTAACAAAACTGTAAACTGAACACTAGTTAGGTGGTGCCTCCAGTCCTGGAAGAAGATTATTCAGAGCCTGTTCTGGGGTTATTGCACCAAGCATCATTATATCCTTCAAAAGATAGTAACCTAATGCCTTTTGCTGACCTCCTTCAGTGCCACCAGATCAATGAGGACTCGGTCAGCATGGTCCTGTGGAGCGGCAAGGTCACAGGCAGTGGTGTATGGAGATCATCAGCATGTAGGGACAGTTCAGGGAGCATGACCCTGTGCTGAGCTGGTGTTGGTGCAGGGACAGCACTGGTTTGGGAGCAGGGACTGGGGAGCTGCCCGCAGCACGGGCTGCCTCCAGCAATAGCTTTGCATACAGCGGGCTTCCCTGGGAATGGAAATGGTGCTCTCACTGGAGGCAAGCACTGCAGCTCTACTGTTCCCTCTTGTGCTCTGTGTTGATCTTGCTTGTCTCCAAAGAAAGTAGGACTAGCAGCAGCAACTGGAGCCCTGCTCTGTCTCGACTATTTTTTCCCCTGAAAGAAAGGAATTCATCTTTTCAATATGGCAATACAGCCTAAAATATAGTCACATGGGAGCCTTTCTTACAAAGCTTATCTGTGAAAAAGAAAAAGATTGAGGACATCATTAAAGTAAAAGCCTTCCTTAATACCTTACATCAGCATGGCCTTTACAGTTTTCATTTTCTTCCTTTTCTGCTTTACTAATACAACTTCTCAAGAATTTTTAATGGCAATCGTTACCATGGAACGAAGAAGACCAAAACCACAGTTCAAAATCCTGAACCATTTTTACCTCCTTGCTGCTATGTCTAGTTATCCTGTAGACTTTGTTATGATGCCAGTTCCAATAGGTTCTGCTGAAAGTAAAATCCTATTACACAAACACTTCCAATTGCTGGAGCTGAGCCTTCCCCTGCAGCTCTCAGAGTGCTCTGCAGTCACACACAACACAGCTTGCTGAAGCCAGGGACAGAGCAGCACCAGCACATGGTGGATTTTCCCAGTGTTACTCAACATATCCATCACAGAAACAAGGACAAACTTCCACATTTCCCCAAAGCCCATTCAGAGTCTTAATTCTGGATCATGATGCCTACATATGAATTGCTTGCAGACATTCTCAGAAAGTTTAAAATGGATATATATTTAATACATGTATTTAGCATATTTCTAGTATTCTTGTCTCTTTTTCTGTCTTATGCAAGGTTTTGATTTAAAAACCCTTTTGACTTTAAAATTTATGTGACTTTTTGAATCAGTGCTAAAAGAAGGAGTCACTAGAGGTGACATTTGATGTGCTCTGGACCAAACGCTGTTGAGATGATTCTGAATTGTTTCTGGTCAAAACATAATGGAGGACAAATTTGACTCCAATTTTATGAAATCATAGAGCGCTTATTTAGACATTTGAACAATTATCAGCCAGGTTACCAAACGTTGAAATATGATAGCTGAAGTACTACAGTGGTTCAACAGTGCATGTGATCTATGAAATTTACCCTTGCTCTTTTTTTTTTTTTTTTTAAGAAAAAAAAGAAACAAAACCTTGGGCAAAATAAGAAGTTTCTTTGACCAGTAATTTTCTTCTTTATTTTCTGAAAATCAATGTTCATACCACCTCTCAGGGGGCACATTTTCACAGGGCAAGGACAGATGATGTTTTTAATGGGTTCTGTGCAGCAAGTGTGGCAGAGCTTATTATTATTCTCTCATAGGGTGCATTGAAAAGTAACACTTAATAAAAAGGACCACAGGAAGCCAACATCAAGTGGTACCTTTTATTAAATGCAAAGCATCTGTGGCTTACACAATTTGGGAAAAGTGAAACTCAGTCTTATCTTTTGTCTATTCTTTTATATGCATCAGGGAAGAAATTATAAAGCTACTTAGGGCCCTAAATGCATAAATTCAGATCCACCATAGGCACTGGAGCATTATCATGGAGCCCTTTTCAGATGTCAGCTATCCTAGAAGCAGCCACATCCATCTGGAATATCCAGGACTACAATGCAAGACAGGAGGACATAGTGCGCCTGGAGTGTGCCATATTTGAGATTATAGGCAGAAAGAGATGTTAGGTTCAGCAAATGTGACTTTAACTTTAGAATGGGTTGGACAGTTCTCTATACTTCAGTGAAGTGATATTTACTTCCTAGTTCAAATTGGGTGCTCACTCATAGGTGTCCAGAGCAATTTGGGCTGCTCTGAGGCATCTGGCCTGGTTTCCAGAAGCCCTTCTAGGAGTCCTGTGTGATACTTGCTCCTGCCTTGCAAGTGTCTCAAGTCTCTGCATTTTCACTCCAGAGCACCTCTGATGGCACCAAATGTGGGCAAATGACTCAAACTCTCCATTGACCGTCATAGAAGCTTAAACAATTGGGGTGTAAGTCAGTTGTCTAATGCTGGACAGTCATGGAACATTTTATGAGCTAAGAAATCTCACTGAGCCTCCACATTTGCCACAATGGCTTGAGCTCTTTGTCACATTCACTGCCTGTAGACAGACATTTCCAGTGCTCCAAGGCATGCCATATGGCTCTAGGTACCTATGTTTTAGCAGCTGAACTGTGATCCTCGTTCATATACTATAGGCTAATATGACTGAAACTTAAATATAGTGGTCTGAATTTTAATTTCAATCCCATATTTTCATCTAATGATGAGAGCATTGGTGTTGATCTTTTCTAAAAGTGGAGAACAATTCCCTGCTCCCTCAGTTCTGTACAGAGGCTGTCTGTGCTCCTCCCAATGTGGGTTATTGCTATGGAAGCCGAGTGCTGTTTTCTCCATTTCCCTGTTCTCCGTTGTCCACAGATACAGAGGGTTAACTGCAGAGTGCAGCAAGAAGCAAGTGGTAGTTTTCATTGTTTTGGATTTGAGTAGGTAGTACATTACAACGTATGCTGAGACTTCATATATGAAGTAGTATCTGGAAGCTTGTTTTTTCCCAAGGTACAAAGACAGCTACTACCAAAGGGTCAAGCTGGTTCTGCAGCTCTTTTCTATTCTTGCAGGAGGAGTTCTCAACAGAAGTGAACACTTGGCTTGGCAAATATCGTTCTCTTCCAGTTAACCCTGTAAAAGAGACCAGAAAGCTAACTTCAACTTCAAGAGCTGCAGTTCCAGTGTCTCCGCAGGCTTGAATGGGGAAATAAAAGGTCTTCAAAGGAATTCAGGGAACATTTCAAAACTTCACTTTCCAAATGAAGGCTAGGCTGCAATGCAATCAGGCCATCCCAGGGGTGAGATATGCAACTGAGAGTTGTTAGAAATGGTGCTGCTTCAGCTGATTGCAAGCAAATCAGAACATTTTAGCAACTGAAAACTCTGTTCAGGAGTTTCAGAAATTTTGTGAAAACTTCTCCTTGTAACCACTAAATCAGTGAGCCTGAAATACTTCATTCAAAGCAGCTCAGATTTAGCATAGTTCCTCTGGAGCCCAAATGGATTTGTGCCTATCTCAGATCTGTAGATCCTGGGAGCCTTGGCATCCTACCAATTGATCTGCTGTGGGCAGGAGAATATTGAAACCCTCTGAAACTCCTTTCATAAATCAATGTAACTGCTATTTTTGGTCAAACTGACGAGAATGTCATATTCACAGAATTATTACTGGCTCTGGGGAATCTCTGCTTCATAGGACATTTTTATAAATGCTGGGTTTAATCTGATTTGGATTAAGATCATGTGTCAAAAACTTCTTTGTACACTGGAACTTTTGTTTTGTTGGTCACACTGAGACAGAAAATCATGCTGGAAAAGGGAGGTCTGAGTATAACTGAAATTAATGATGTCTTCACTTTTACTAAGCCATGTTATCAGCTCTTAGTTATCAAGCACTTAGGAGAAGTATGCGTTCACTCATCAGTAAAACACTCCTGTTCATCTTATTAAATCACCCAAAGCCATCCTAACATATATGAAAATAATTGGTTCCGCCAAAGTGTCTCATGTAAAGCCACATACTGAAGGAAAAATGACTAAACGTGTTTTGCATTAATTTCATTAGAAGTAATAAATAAATAGGAATCAACTCAAAAAGGACACAATAGTTTACTAATCCTACTACAAAATCTTCCAAATCAGTTAGGATTTAATCCGTGCAAATATCAAATTACAAGTGAAATAAAATCATGTAACAATTTATCAGCATCACTAGCAGTAAATCCTCAGATTAGTCAAAACCATAAAATGAACACTGCAAATAATCACTCCTAACTCCTAAAGCAAGAAGTTCAAGGAGGCAAACACCCATTTAGTTTCAAAACACAATCGACATACAGCCATGGCTTAAATCTTTTGCTGGGCAAATATTTCAGCATAAAAAGCAAATGAGCATGACTCTACATTACAATTTCAGAAGCTAAGTAATATTTTCTTCTTGGAAGTTCACCATCAAGTACAGATGCTAATCAGCCTGGTCTTTCTCCCTTCCCTCTCAGGGAATATAAATATTGCAAGGTATTTTGATGAGCAAATAAATTAGCAGTTCTCTCACTGATCCACCACTTACAAAAATCTAGGAAAATCACAGTGTTTGACTGGAAAGGGACACATTCGGATTTATTAAAGAAATATTCTCTGGTGACTTCCTATATGGCTATAATTCAATTTTAGGTGATGCTACAATGATTTCAAATATCATCCTGATCCTATCTCCCCCCCAAAATAAAATAGTTAAATAGAGATTATGAAAAGATACTCAAACATTTCAGCTCTTGTCTTTGTTTAACCTTTGACCCTGCTTGGTATAGGGAACTGCCATTGCAGAAGAACTTAATCTGTGGTGGATGGATGGATCATCCTTTCACCATCTTGTAATAACTCCCTTGTCCTTCTTTACAATAGAGATGTCACATATGCTAGACAGCAGGATCTGATGGCAATATAGTGACTACATTGCACCCTGTTGCCAGTTACAGAACTGTCCCTTGAAACCATCCATCTCTTTCACATCTCCTGACTTTCTTCCACAAGCAAAATAAAAACATCAGGTGCATTTTGAAGAAAGGAATCAAGTTCACTTCAACAAATTCTTCATGTGGTTGTCCAGCACAGCACTCAAGGAGCCCCTCCAGAGATCAGTCCAATAAACCCATTCACTAACTTCACCTCTGTCAAACATCTGTGTACACCTCAGAATCAGAATATATGTATTGACAGCTGTCAAAAATATGTTCTTTCATAAGAGAAAATTAGAGTGGGCTGACTAGATGTTAAGAAAACATCTCTTACTTTAAAGGGCACAACCTTTTCTGCCCTCTAGAATCATGGGACAATTTTAAAATGGTAATTAAATAAAGCCATTGAAATTTATATGTCTGCATTTGTCTAAGGATCATTTTTTTTCATTTATGCTAAACAGTTTGTTACACGTTATATTCCTTTCCCTTTTCTCTTTCTCTCTCTTTTTTTTCTATATGTTTCATAATGTCCTGAAGGGAGGAATTTTGGGTATTCAAAATTCATTCGGTTTTAATGTTTAAACTCTATATACTTAGTGCCTGCTTTGTGAAATCCATAGCTTGGAAGTTGTGCTACTGAGGCCTGCAGAGAAATTGCAGTAGTATAGATAAGTTTTGCTAACAGAATTGAAATGAAGTGCCGGAAGCAGGAATTTATGTCCAAATTCATATTTTCCACTGATATTGTATGATTTCTGAAAGCACAGCTGGTCCAGATTGGGTTTAGATACTCTGACTTTACAGTACATAATTTCTAATTAAGGAATGAATAATAAAGGAATACAAGCAAGCTCTGCAGTTAGAGTTCAGCATTTTCCATTCTCTTTCCATTGCTACATGCCCTAGCCACAGCTCCTTTGTATTTACTGTTCTCTAGGTTCAATCAATGTTAAGGAATCCCACTGTAAGTAGAGAATCCTACTATTTTTAATTGTATGAAGGGCATCCACCATCAAATGAGGTCAGTGGCGTTCCTTCATCAAACCTCCTTTAACTTCTCTCCAGTTTGATAGTGGAAGTTAGTGGATGTGGGTCCCTTCTCTGCAGGTGGAAGGTGTGGAAATTTTTGGTAGCTCACCTCTTAAGTGAGCTACCGTGGACAAGGGGAAAACAAAATATGCTCATCCTGCCCAATAGCATTCAGGAGAGGGTTCTCAATTCTGGGTTTTGAATGATGCAAAGAGAGTGCCTAGCAGACCCAGTTCTCATATCTAAGCTCTGAAGATGAGGTAACATTTCTGACCTCTTCTACATTAGAATTCAGCATTAGGTGTTTCACTGATTGCCACAAAAATTTTTGGAGCATCTCTACCCTACTGTACTCTTCAAGCACTTACTAGGAGCTCTAGATCCTTTTCACTACAGCTCAGACTCAGACATGTGAAAACATAAATGTTGTAACTCAAAGGCACCAAAGTCTTCTACTGGATCTGACCCAAGGTTAATATCAATTGGAATGAAAAATTTACCAAAGCATCAAAACTGAAAAGACCGCTCAAGCACTGTAGGAAACTCAATTGTATTCAGACACTTGCATGAGAATATATTTCACATTTTAAAGGAACTCAGTCAAAATTAAAGTGAAATTTTCTCTCTGTAACATTTCAGTCAAGCTTTCCCTCACCAATACTTCAGCTGAACTGCCAAGACTCTCAGTCCTTGACAGAAATTACTTGAACTGAGAAAAGAATGAATGCAAAATTTATACTGCAGTGCAGTAAAGAAAATAGAATGCTATAAACTCAATGTTTCCCATCTTTGTGAACAATACAGACAAGGGAAAAAAGTAGTTCTGTCTTATCAACCTACATGAATGACAGGACATGAGGTTGCACTGTTCAGATGTTCAATTAAACATAATTGATTGTTTGTTGCTGACTTTTTAAAAAGCACCAGTATTCATAAGGTAAATAAAAACATCTATCATTTACCTCTTTAAGGTTAAGGTTTGTCTTAACCATGAACAGCAAGTACTTATCTAGAAAAGTTTTCCAGCAGAAACTGACAGGAAAAAGAAATAGTTCTGGTGGTGATAGGCAGACCTTTCTGGCCATAAACACTTCTTGATCTAGCTGGACCTTCATTTGAGGCCTGACTTCTACTACTTATCCAATCACAACTATCAATCCTCAATGACAGAGTGCTACTCTCAAACTACAGTGATTTGAAGCAGAAGACAGAAAAGACAGATACTTCTGAAACACTGACAGGAAAAATGGAAATGCTTTGCTGAAGATCAGACTCTTCCTCCTCACGTGAGCTCGAGCATTTGCTAGCGTAGGTAGGCAGAGGCAACCGCAACGTCTTTGGCTTTCCAAGCAAATGCTCTTCAGCTATGGGTGTTGTGTAACAGCTTCTAGTTTTGACTCCCAGAGCGGTGTACCAGGACCTGGCACAACCTCACACCAGTGCTGCTGCAAGTTGCCTCTCCTCGGTACACACACTGCCATGGTCTGTCACCAAGGTGAAGCCACAGCTCTGGGGACATTTATGAGTCAGCAGCAGAGTTGCAGTGTCCACTGGCAGACACTTGCCAAGGTACTATTCTTTATTCTTCAGCGAAATTGGGCCACATAGAGGTGTTCCTGCTGTTTGGATTGCTCTAAGTGACAAAGAAGTGATACATATCCCTGTGGGTAACATCTGATGCCTGTGAGGCAAGTCTTCCTAAAGCTAATGGCCACACAATCTCTTTCTCTGACATATTGCAACAAAGACCAAGTAGTGATGCAGCTACCAGCTGAACCAAGAAGGTGATCCAAAATTTGTCAAAAAATTACCATATGCTCAAAAATAAACATATATTTTTTTCCAACTATGGCAAAGCAATTTAAATTTGTCGGATCTAATAGAGAGACTAGGAAAACCTTTTATCACAATGATTCCAGGTATGGTCTGAATAGAAGGCATGCATTCTGAGCAGTTTTACTAACATGTTTAATGAACTGATTGTCCTAGGATTTAAAATGTTATTAATTAAGGACTACAGTTACTGGCAAGTAACGTTCTTCTTGTTATTATAACCATTGCCTGTAAATGATGTCATTGCTGAGAGTCATGTTCCATGCCATACTCAGTCATAGGATTTGGGTGTATAAATAAATCTAAATAGTGCAATTTTTTTTCTTAGGTTACAAAGAAAACATAATTATTGCATCAATGACAGTAATAAGTAAGATCTACCAGTTTAGGTCATTTTGTAAGTATTATTGCTACAGGACAAGATATTATAATATAGAGGCATGAATAGCTATTATAAGCTACAACTGATATTTCAATCAACATTAAAGTTGATTGAAAACTATGCAAAAACATAGTTTTCTGCAGAAAGACAGGTAGAAAATGTTCAGTTAGTATTGCTCAGTCATTTTAAGCCATAGTTCTCTTTCAACAGTATATAGCTCTCAGCTACACAAGTATAAGTAAGCCTCTAGCCTTTAAATTGTCTTTAAGTGAGTTTCCTGTGGAGATAAAACAGAAAAGTAGCTATAAAATCCAATCTTGGTAATGGATTGCTAGACTAGTAGCTCCCCAATGAATTCTGCAGCCACCCTGATGCTGGTTATCATTTTGACAGTTACTGTCTGATTGCTATTTAGATATCTATATATTATAACATATTAATACAGAAATTAATAACAGAGTGTCAATGGTTTACGGGTGTTAGGCCCGATTCTGTGACAAAGGGGACGGGAGACCCACGGGCCCATGTCCCGGGAAAAGGGGAAAGGGGAAAAGGGTAGGGAGATGGCCCTGAGAGCAAAGAACAGCGGCAACAATCTGAGGAGAAACAAACTAATTTACTAAATAAGATATCGGAATGCAAAACAACACACTATAATACAATATAATTACAATTTAAGCTGATAAATCCAATACAGAGAGAGAGAATGTCCCAAAATCAAGGGATATGTTAAATCTACTACCGACGATAAGACGGCTGGAGAGCGAGGTGCTGCCAAGACGAGAGACGGGCGGAAAAGGGACGAGGTCTCGTGATCTGCAAGTTTTTATACTGCGAGCTTTTATCTTTACCGTCCGGCTGGAAATGGTAACAGAGGAGCAAAGTGCCGTGGGGAATGTAGTAGTCCTTCTCTTCTGAGAACCAGGTACATTCACTACATGATGTTATGATGTGGAGTACCAATAACCGAAAATCATAAAACCATGACACAGAGCTAGATTAGCCCTTGACCTTTGTACAGATGTGGGAAACTATTTTAAAATTTAGGAACATATCGTGAGTTGACATATGTTCCTTCATATCTGTCAAAGACAAGAAAAGGTTTTGATATAGTTGAGGGAGTAGGTTTTGGCTAATGTGGAAACCAAAATATTGATATTTTACTTGTATTGTATGGAGTTTTGATTTAAAAAATATCAGTTGGCCAGGAGACACATGTAGACTACCTACATGTCCAGATTGCAGAACTGGCTTCATGTAGTTCTTGTATGTCGTTCTGTGACAGCTCTTGTGTGCCCCTCATACACTTGTTAATTAATGACTGTGACAATCAGAAGACTCTCTCTGACCAAATAATTTCACTGGTCTAGGTAAAGTACCAAAAAAAAAAAAAAAATGGAATTAATTTTTTATGTTTCCATTGATTTTGAATGAACTTGGGATGACTCCTAAACCAGAACTATTTGGGAGACAAAGTGAAGGCTCTGAATAAAGCCTCATTAGAATAGGTAAGGGAACAAGCCAAAAAATTAATTTTTATAAATTTCACTGCCTTTCCTTGCAATTCATCCAATACTTTAGGCTTTAGACTTGCAATTGATTTTATATTATAGTACTAGGCTACCGTGTCACAATTTTGGGGGGAAAGGATTTCAGGCTAGGTTCAATGAAATACTGTGCAATAGGCCTATATGAGGAACAGAATTACACTGATAAATATTAATGAGGAAGAATCAACACAGATTTGTAAAAGGAAGAGCCATCTCACAGAGTTGCTACATTACACTGAAGAAATCACTATGGACAAGGAAAGAATTAGAGGGCCTCTAGCCATTGTCAGCTTGTAAGAGAAACATTCAAAATGGTGAAGAAGATAGGGCTCTTCAGTTATTACATGGCTAAACTGAAGATTACAGAGAAGTGTTGTGGGTACTAACTTATAGGTCTTCAAAGAGATTCTCGATGAAACTATGGGAGAAGATCCTACAATAAGGTTTGAAATGTAAAGGGGCTGGCTCTACTTTGGATGCTTCTTGGGTCAAAGACTGCAGCTGAGTGGAAAGATCCATCATGCAAGTCTCATGACATGAGATGACTTGCCCTATGCTTGACTGAGGTGTCCCTATGTCAGCCACTTTTTTTCTTTAATGTGAAAAAGAAAGACTGGGAGGAGGGAGTGAAGTGTCAGTAAGGAGGTCTGGAGTGGGGGCTCTGCTCTGCTCTTCCCCCAGTCTGGCAATGGCATCCTTCTGGGCAAGGCAATGGGAAGCACAGAGGTGCAGTAACACCCAAGGGTCTGTTTGTCTTAGGACACTGATGCAGTGCACTTTGCAATGTGGAGCAGTAATTAATGATTTGAAGGCATACATAACATTACTAAATCAAGATGCAGATAAGTAACGACAATGACA
This sequence comes from Numida meleagris, assembly GCF_002078875.1. Lineage (NCBI taxonomy): Eukaryota > Metazoa > Chordata > Aves > Galliformes > Numididae > Numida > Numida meleagris. Next base: position 128,745,821 of record NC_034409.1, read on the forward strand.
TATAAATATGTTAAATAATTTCAAAATTGCAAGCAATTATTCTGTTGAGACAACATTTGGTGCATTAATGTTTTGTTGAGCTCTAAATATGTTACCAGTAAGTCCAATATGTTAAATCTCCCTTTGTTTCTCAGACTGTTTTGCAATTAAGAATATGATGTTTTTTCATGTCTAATTTCTGGCATGAACTGAAATGAAGAGGGATATTTTAATTTGAAATTAACAGAAATCAAGATTTCTAGATAGCAATCACCTTTAGGAAGCCCTTGGTAAAGGTATGGCAAAGCTTAAAGGTGTTTACTATATATAATATTTTTAAAATTATATTATTTTTAGTCATCAAGCACAAACAAGATATGTAATGTGTTGGTTGTTCCTCCTTTTTTAAAAAAACAGCAATCTGGAAATATATACTGGAGATCCTTTTTCATTAATTTCAATCTGGAAGAGAGTGGACAACAAAAGTTATTTTGATTATCTATTAAACTCTCTGGTCCTTGGTAGTTTATCTTCTAATGCTTTGTCTGGTTTAGTTTCCAGTGATGTCAAGAATTACTTTTTCCTATCTCTTTTTTTTGATGGAAAACTAGACTAAATTGTAAGGGATTTTAAGGGTTATATTTTCATAGTAAAACTAAATCTTCTTCTTATACTGAGGTGCGGAATAAAAGCAATTCTTTTCACAGGCACACTTTTCTATGTTCTTCCATTAAGTTTGGTAGAACCACTCAGTAGCTGTTTCAGACGTCTCCTGCTTGTGTTAGCATACAGTTTTTCTTGGTGACAGCAACCAGCATGTTTCATCTGAATTACACTAATTCTTTCTCTTCATCACCAAAGAAGTGGTACATCATAATGTCCTAATAGTGTAAGTCAGTGTTTTGCATGTAAATACAAAATTAGGACTTCAATCCTAATGTGAGATGATGGCTCAACAAGAAGAGGAAGTACTAGAATTACAAATAAACACCACAGTATTTAATTAGTTAATGTACTAATCAGTTCCTTAGGATTTTGAAAAATCTAAAACAGTCTAGCACTGACAGATGTTCAAGCACTTCTTCCAGGCTCTGAAAATATTACAGCTGCACCATGAAAAAAAAGATGTAAATGCAAATTTATACAGTCGTGGGCTATGTGTAAACTTTCATGCGCTATCTTATTTGCTGCAATTCGAATTGGTGTGATTCTGTTGGACGAAAATCATGAACACTGGGCCATTAATCTTACAGAAAAAAGGGTCACCAGCAAATCTGACCTCCACGGTACCAGCAAATGAAATGTGGATGCAGTAATTCTGGATGTCTCAGGACTGCTGATTGCAGAACCTTCATGCCTCATAGTAATCCTGAGATATGCCACTTATTCTGTCATATCTGATATGACCTCTGGGACCTGGTTTTGACTTCCCTCCCTTCCCCCATCTGACGTCTACCTGAGCTGAGCAGATCTGTTAGCAAAGAGTCTCATAACAAGCAGTGATTAAATTCTACATCTGTAAAAGTTTTCTGATTTCCCAGACACCTACTGATTTAGACAGCTGTTGGCTTTTGTCAACTAAATTGCATAGATCTGTGATCTGTGTAATTTGTAGCAGGACATGAAATATTTCTCAAGATGTACAGATAAACTCTGGATTGGAAGGTACTTGAATTCAAACAGCATTAATAAAATGAGACTGAATGATTTGCTGTTGACTTTTTTATTGATCACTTCTGCTCTAGTGATTTAGTTATATAGTGCATTAGAAGCTAATTATTTTCTTGTAGCACTTAAAATGCTAATGAAATATGGACCAGTTGCAAGTAAATTTCTTTCACATACTGAAATGATAGATCGACAGGCACCAACAAATCTATCTAAGCCTCAGCCCTGCAGAACGGCAGGTGAACTTTAGTAAAAGCCTTTTTTTCTCCCTATAAGCTGCTTTGTGCTAAGAAATATGCTTGAAGTGTGACTGATATGCTGGAGAGTGTCATGCTGAGTACTGATGACTTACAAGTTGACCCTGATTTTGATTCTTGCCATGATATTCCTGTTTTTTAATGTTTCATATCATTGTGAAGTAGATGTTTCTGGGAGGCTTCCAGCAGAAATACTCTTTGGAAAAAAATAACCACTCTCCAATACAACAGTATTGTTATTGTAATTTAACTAAAAGTTATATAGGTAAAACAGTGTATGCTTCTCTAGTTTACCTATGTCTGTTTTCTGCTGAATGTTTCCCTCCTTGGACTTCTCACATTTTTTAAGGTACCACTGAGGAGATTGCTTGTCGAAAATTAAATTTGCAGTAACTAAGCCAGTCAAAAAGCCCAGCTGAGTAGAGCATGGTCTTTTTCTTTCCAATAGTGCTTGCAGTAAATGCTAACCAGCAGTGAGAAAGGAATTGTTTATCACAGCAAGTATACAACAGATTGAACAATGAAAGTTGGTTCTTGAGGTTATTGTATCTTTTCAGAAGGCTTGAGGTATAATAATGAAATAGTCTCAGCGTTAACAAGGAAGTCATTTTTTATTTTCCTGAGGGATTTGTTAATTTCAGTTTCAAAATACAAGATGCTTTAAAACAATGCTCTGACAGTCTTTCTGCGCCTGACAAAGTGCCAAGCATCCCCTTTCAGAAAATGGGACTTCCCTGAGATTTCTCAATCTGGGTCAAGAACTCCGGCAATCAATCCCTGCTAGGAGAAATTTGTTCTGGGTGGGAACCAACAGAAAGGACGTCTGCATTTTTTCATTGTCTCCTAGATAGAAGAAATAGATTTTGTCCACAGACTTACTTAACATGTCTGGTCTGCTGTGGCAGAAGGAGTGTTAATAGTGCAAGCAAGCATCAAAAACAGAGTCAATGAATTGAGAAAAAAACATTAACTACACAATAACTGAAATATTGCTTTGAGCCTTTGGGGCTGAGAAGTGACTTCTCTTAATCATTTAGCCAAGAAACATCAAAAGAGAAGGCATATTATGTATTTGAAGACAATAAAAATATCAGTGGGCTGTTTAGGATCATTTGGGCCATCTTAAAGCATCTGTGGCACTCTGTGTAGACTTCCTTTACATGCAAAGGATGTTGTACAATATTACATAATTTCAGAAAGATTTCAATTATCTCTTGCTAAGAGGAAAGAAAAATCTAAGATTTCTGCTGTTGGTAAAAAGAGGGGATGGCAGGGGAATCTCAAGCAGGAGAGGCATCACTCAAATATTTTTAGCAGCTTCAAGCGACAGAGTCTAAACAACAAAATCATATTGTTCTATCCCAAGTCCATTTGACTGCTGCAGCATTCTGAAAATTATGTTAGTCATGGCAGTGGACTGTTCATTCTGCATTTTTTCTCATAGGATTTCTTTAACTAATTAATTGGGACTCATACTTTGTCTGCAGATAACACAGGTGTTTTTGGGGTGTATGGTCCTGTACAACACCTGCACAAAGCAGGGAAAGTGGATTGCTAGCAAGAACTGTACCATCCTGGGCATTTTACAGGGCAAGAGAACGAGGTGATCTTACTGTTTGGTCTTTCTTAATGTGTGCTGAGGTAGTTACCTCTTTGGATTTGTGTTTTTTTTGTCAAGTAATTTTTTTTTTTTTTTTTGCAAAGAGCATTCACACTGGCAGGAGAGGAGAGATCATGCACTGCTTCTTTAATCTGTACCGTAAACTTGGGTAGAGAAGCCAAATTTTTAAGATAAGGAGAGAGATTTGATTTAGGTAGATTATTTAATTAGAAAGAAAAGATAATACGTCTGGGTAGGCTCTTTTTTTGTTACTTGGTTTCCTCATTAGGAAGGTGTTGGATTATTGTATTCCAGAAAATAGCTTTCCTCTCGTATACCTTAGACCACAAGATGTTAAAATACCATTTGCAATTGTGTATGATGCATTAAACTGAGTAGGAAAAAGATCTTACAGACTGTGAAGCATCAGAACTCCAGCGAATCCTTCTATGGTATTTCCAACTGTGAAAGACAACATATACCTCCCATAAAATTAATCTTTGGGAAGCACAGACTTCATTACCCATTTAAGATTAGATCACTCATGTTGTAGATATGGGAATTTAAATGGACATTAACAACTTCTATGTCTATTAGAAATTAAAAAAAACAGACACCTTATTTATTAACCCTTGCATGATTTACATTAAATGACAGAGGAAAACTTATATGTTGCCTACAGCACATATTTTGTTGGCAAAGAGAGAAATATTGAAATCAATATTTCAGACTGCAGATTTTTCCCAGGAAGACACTCATTTCCATCATTATTGAGCTGGAAAGTTGTACTGCCTCAAGTTTTGTTTGACTGGCAGCTTCAGTGGCTTGGTCAAGAACAAATTGATGTAAGAAATTATGGAGGAAAAAAAAAGGATTCCTCTTGTTTTTCTTTAAATGTTCTGAATTTATTGATGCTTTGAAGTCAGCTTACCTTGTTCTTCTCTTGAGTTTGTGCTGAGCTTAAGCACAGAAGTTACTGAACTGGGGACTTCTACAGCATAAAATCAAGGAACAAATTAGACTTTCTTTTAGTTGGATCAGTGCTGAGTAGTAACAGAACCAAGAAGAATTGCATAAATTTTAGTTGATGCCAACCAGGGCTCACTTTGTGCCAGCTTGGCCCCCAGCCCCAGCACACCTAGTGGGCAGCAGGGGCTCCATGTCCTTGGATGCAGAAAATCCATTCTGGGAACAGCTTTTCACATTCGGCTTTTTCATGCCCAACGCTCGCCTTTGGAAAATCAATTATAATCAATAACAATAACAGCAACGGCAACAATAATAAGAAACTGGGAAAAAATGCAATTAGTTTGTTGTTATCATTGATTTTATGAAGCCTTTGATTTTTTGTTCAGTCATACCCAGTCATAGCTTCCATACATTATTTTTACAGGTAATTAATTAACTCTTCAATACCTCAGAGGATTTCTGCCATTGTCATTGCATTTTTAGGAGCTCTCTGCTCACACCCTTTTTGGAATAAATGAGTTGCCTATGGAATTACACACTTTGTAGCATGCTTACTATTTGGTCTTATATAAATATCAATAGAGGCTTTCTTGGAAGCTTGATTTTGTTCCTCCAGCCTCTGGCAAAACTTATTAGACTGCTATAAGCTTAGACTCTTTTTACTAAAGTTGATTATACTGTGCAAATTTCAGCATCTTACCACATGCTGGCTATTAACATTTTGCACTGCTTCAGTATTAAGCAGTTAGTGAATTTCAGCAAATACACATACAATCCAGGTAAGCAGAGTTTATACTAAAAACAAACTTGGAATGGAGAATTTTGGTGCATGCTGTCAGTTATCTATAACAGGAGAACTTCCATCTCTCTATTCTTGGTTTTCAAACACCTTTATTAGCATTTGCAGTTTTTGTAATTAAGAACTTGACCAGGGGTGTACATACGTGTTGAAGCATTTAGTGATAAATCTGGCACAAAAGCTGCTCGTTCATTCAGACAACAACTGTAAACATTATGCATTCAAGAGCTGCAGTTAACAAACTCTAACAAGTATTACAGACACAGCTCCACAAGAGTAAAAAGAAACAAAATAACCTCCACTATTGTAATTGCTCTTCTCACTAAATAAAAACTTGTTATTTTTTTTGTGGATGTGAAAGCAGCAGGCTGCTAATCATATTGCTGTTGGCAAAAGATAATTTGCATTAGTGAATTTGTTACATAGTTGATGGAATGCCAGGATAGGACAGGTTGTAATTCTCAGAAACAACAGAAGATGAGAATTACAAAGCTCTAGAGGCATATTAGGAAATATAATGCAAACATTAGCAACTCAATGTGGACTAGATTTTTATAGGTGCATGTACTATATATGGAATACATAAAATAAGGATTTGCCTTCATTTCAGTGCCTTAAATCAGAAGCAAGGCAGATGGTTGGAGTTATCAGCATTTGCCATAGTATAACTAAGTGCAGAATTCAGAACGAGTCTTGGGAAAAAGGGGTAATTTTTTTTCTCATCTCCCCCCTCATCATGTCATTACTGCTTTTTCTTGTTGTAGTACTATTGTCATATACATACATTGTTAAAATGAAAGTCTCTCTTTTATGAGATTCCCGCTGATACAGAATCACTTGTTTTTCCTTTGAATTAAGGGAGCACTTCATCGTGCTCAGGTGCTCATACTCATGATTCCTTTTGCCTGATAAAATGTTGCTTATTTTCTCCCCTCCATAAAGATGAGGAGGAAGAAGAGATAGGGTGGGAGATGCACTTTGTTGCTGAGGGGTGTCAGTTACAGTTATTTAAAGACACAAAGTGTAATTAGGTCACCTAGTCTGACTTCTGAAAAACACCAGCATTACTCTTCATCCATTTCCCTCTGTTCTGAGACTAACAGCTTGCATTTAGCTAAGTAGAAATATCATCAAGCCTTGATGTGAAGACTTCAAAAGATGAAGACATGGCTGTCTCTCTGTTTTTTCTCCCAATTGCTGATGCTATGTGCTTTCAAAAGTTTGTGCTGTGTCTTAAACTTGAAGCTATACATATTTACAGTTTCCTTTCTGTTTTAACTTCCTTCTGTCCTTACTGCCTGGATTTACCAACGCATTAAGCAAAGGCTCTCCCTTTTGGGATAGGACTAGAGATCCACTAATTCCTTCTGTTTGAGCAAGGGTGGGGCCAGATCATCACCAGGGCTCCCTTCCAACTCTTACATCCTGTGGTTCTGTGAAACACCTCCATGAGGTAGCAACCAGGCAAGGAGCACAAAGTGAAGCCCTCTCAGCTCAGTGGCAGACACACAGATGCAAAACCTGGACTGCGAACCTATAGGACAGAAGAAATTGTTCAGGTGAATGTTTTAGCAGATTGTGAGCCCATGGATTAAAAGCTTAAAACAGTAAAACGGTTATGGGACTGAGATTATTTGCCACCTATTTGACATTCATTCATCAGCAAAAGCTCAGCCATAGCTGCAGGTCTGTTGAGCAGCCAGCCATCAGACAGGCAGGGGTCACACTGCTTCTGGAAATGCAGCTGTGAATGTGAGGCCACAATTCAGCTGCTACGCAAATGCAAAGGGCCCTAAATTTAGTTGCGGACTGTTTGGAAGCTCACGGTATGAGGTGAGGTTCTGGGAAATAACATTAAATCTTAAATCATGATGACATTGACCCGTAATTTCCTTTTTCCTAAACAGGAGAAATCCAAAAGGTCAATAGTAATATATTTTCAATTAAAATTTACAGAAATTCAGGAAAGTGAGGAAAAAAACTAACATGTCATCTTTGGTTGAACAATGAAATTTCTGTTTCATTCAAAACAAACAAAAAAAAAACCCAAACCAAATCCCACCAAGACAAAACCGAAGCATACAGCAAAAAATATAAAACAGTCCAAATAAAAATAAAATTCTATCTTCCTCCAATTGATCTATATGATAAGAGAGTAGATGTATTTTTTCATAATATAAATTAATTTTTTTTTAATGCTCACCAGATTATTACTCAGACACTAAGTCAGCAAAGTCTAGTGTGCAGAATATGATCAAGTATTAGTTGCTACTTGCTTACATTACTTCTAGTTTATTTCCTGGATTCTTTTGTCAGGAAAAAATGAAAGTTTATTAAGATTGAAGTAAGCTCCTTGTAAGCTTAAAGATGGAGTATGCTTCAAGTATACAATAGAAAAAATGTGCATGTGATATTAATTCAGATGTGTGACAAAGTTCAGAAAATTATTAGGAAAAACCCACGATTTTCAAAGCATGTATACTCTAATTGGCTTGAATCTTTTCAGTGAATCTGAAATTATTTTAACCTTATCAGAAAACACCTCCACAATATATGAAAATTGTCCTCCCATTGTGATTTGCCTGCTTACAATACTTCTTTAATCAAACACTACAAACCACTTTAACAGAGTGAATAGATCTGTATGATGCTTTAAATTTATGCAGGTCGTGGAGGCCCATAAATTCTTTATGCATCCCTCTCTCCCTCTGAGCTGCTCATCCTGCTTGGGAGATAGTCAAGCTGCAGATAGCTGAACCATAACTCACACACTTTGTCTCACTGATGCGAAAGTTTGGAGAGAAACAAACTAAATCCCAAGACCTAAAGGGCTGAATACAAAATAGCATTTGGGGCACTGCCAGTGCTTGTTGTGAAAACGTCCAATAGTAGACCAAGCCCATACATCACACCAAAAGACAGAAAAAATCACCACGATCCAGCTGAGCTAAGTTATTTCAAGTGGTTCTTGTAAATGAAATGAGGGAAAGGAAAATAGGAACCATGAGCATATAACCAGTGCTTGATCACTCTTCAGCACACACACTGTTGCCAAAGTGATAAATCTGGGCAGCGAGCAGTTGAGCAGTCAGCAGCTGAGACAAAGACAGTCTGTCCTTTAATAGAAAAGCTCCACTGGATATGTTTACCTCTGTGTGGAATGAAGCAGTGATTTGTAGCCCTCATAAACAAGCTCTCACCAAATAGCCTGGGGCTCTCACCTACATGCTGTACATAAAGGCTCCAGCAGATTCTGCTTCTCTAAGTTCAAAATATGCAAAAGTCTGGCGTGGCCACAGGCTCCTTGTTCTTGAGGACTCTCAGAAATTTCCCAGTTCTTTCTCTGAGTCTGGTAATGTCTCTATTAACCTCAGAAGTTGCTCCTCCTGCTTCATCCTCATCTGTCTTCAGCTTTTTCTCTTCAGCTCTGTGAGTTTTCAGCCTCATGCTGGCAAACATTGCTTTCTTAGTTCAGCCATGCTTATGGATGGTAACTGTTCCTCAAGCCAACTACTGTTAGACAATTACAAAACTGTCCTCAAACGGGAACAGAAATTAATGTTTATTAATAGGGTAACTTGAGCTCTCTGTGGTGCTCTTCTGGGAGTCGACAGCAAGTGCAATTGCTCTGGGGTCCAGGTGATGAGAAGAATCATAGAATCATAGAATTATCGAATTACCAAGGTTGGAAAAGACCTACAAGATCGTCCAGTCCAACCGTCCACCTATCACCCACAGTTCTCACTAAACCATGTCCCTCAATACATTGTCTGAAGACCCCTAGGACTCACTGTGACTGCAGGGCACACCATGGGCAAGTGAGAAGGAGTGAACACACCGATGAGTACAGCTCCATCTCTGTTTTTTTCTGCTTTTCTTAGTGAAGTAAAGCAAAAAATTAACCAGCATTGCTACTTCAGATTAATGACTGCTGTGGACAGTATTGATCTTGCAGTTGTGGAATAGCAAATATTCTATTTGTTGGAGAACAGACTTACTGTGAAAAATAATGTTCAAAAATGTGGTTAGAACTGTCCTGAACCACTTTATTGTAAATTAATGAAACATCACATCAATGTGTTCCTGTAAGTAGCTTAATATATATGCATACATTTTTACTACATGAAATTGGATGCAACGTACATGGGTGATAATCAGTGACAAGGGTCATCTTGGGGTCCTGACAGCCTGCTCTTGCATCTACATCTTGCAATATAGATATGCCCAGTCTTGCTTCAAATTTGCAGTGAACTCCTGTGTGGGCTGTACTGCCCTGCCTTTCAGTCACTGGAGTCACCTTCAGGAGGCAATTCCTCACAGACCGAAACAGATATTTAGGATATCCTGGGGACACTCAGTTCTGAGGGCTCCAGCTCTCCCCACCAATCACAGAAAAGCTCTGAGAAAGTGGTACAAGGGGACAACTTAGCCCTTGGATAGTTAATGTTAGGTGAAGTGAATATTTTCCAGGGAGATGTGAGGTGAGACCAGCTTTTCATATCACATAAAAGCATGGAGAAAAACAGGATCTGCTAGCAAAAGTTTGCAGCTTCAAGACATGAATGAAGTAGTGATTAAAACAAATGGCCCTGGGAAGATATTAAAAAAGTTTGTGATTATAGAAGTCCCAGGCTATTGACTTTCTAAGGTTATGTATTATCTTAGTTATAAGCAATATTCTGATGATATGTTTTCCTAACAAATGCATATACTTATTCTATTTGACATTTATTTCAAATGTACTTTAGTGACCAGGTGCCTGCTGTCACACTCTTAAAGAAGCCAACAGTTCTATAACTACAAAGTTGAAGGTAACCACTTTCAGTAACATCTCTCAGCTTTGCAATTTCTGCAAAAGAAAAAAAGAAAACAAAACACCCACACACAAAAAGCCTCACACTAAATCAAAACACCTCACCCCACCAGCACTTTTTCTCATACATCCCTGTTCCACTGGAATCCCCCAGGCTGGAAACATATGTTTCACAAACCGACTAAGAAGGTTGACCACTGCACCAGAGATGTTCAGAAAGAATTAACTGTATATCTAGAAAGAAATAATTTGTTCTTTATTATTTTGTCATACTTTACTCAAAAGAAACAGATTTTCCTGTCTAACAAAAGGGGATGAAGATTGACTGTTTTAAAAGCTGACCAATTCAGATTTAGGCCAGAAGCTCCTGAGGAACTCAGCTGACTCCAATATAACCAGCTACAGTGGAAAGTCAGTTATCATTTCATTAAAATATTGTTTTCATTATTCTATATTGCAAAAAGGAAATACCAGTGGATATAGTACAGTATTTCTGTTTTTTTTTGACAAAAAAGCCAGACTTTTTGAAGTATCAAAACGGAAATGATCAGATTGAAATATCAACTTGCTGTTTTACGTGTTATTTTCAAAGTGGAACTTGGACTTATACATAACAGAAATAATTGGTAGATACTCAAATTAGGAAGAAGGGAATTACACTTTGCAAAAAAAAAATCTTACAGATGCAAAATGCTTACCCACAAACCCTTAAACAGAAGTTAAAGATAAGATTACAGATAAGACTGACATTTTCCCCATGCAGATCACAAAGCCTCCTTATGAACACTTCTTCCTTTTGAGCATGATCGTATTCCTTTGGAGAGAACTCTCTGTTCTAAAGGAAAAAGGTATATTTTTCATTCATAAAATTATTTAGGTGATGTATAATGTTTTACCTTTCTGGAACCTACAGATAAAGGAAAGGATTTGCTGTGGTCTGCAAAAATACTGCTGCCTGAGAAAAAGAGAAAATTCAAAAATCAATCTCTGATAAAATAATATATCCACTCTAAGAAGGAATGAACATTGAATATACTATTCCAGAGAGGATATAAAATAGAAGAGGAAAGCAGAAGAAATAAAGCATAAGTTCTAATTTTAGTAGTTGACATATGGCATTGTTGTAGCAGTTCTGCAAGTTCTGTTTAACAAAGGGTAATTTCACACAATCACAAGTCTTGAGTCATTGCAGATTAGCAGCTTATCATTTTTCATCTGATATGGGCGTTCTGCTGCCACTGAAAATGACTTCACCTACACTGAGTGCTTCAGAGCCATGTGAGTAAATACAAAGTGCACATTCTCTTAGGAAAAAGGTATATATATTAATTGCTGTCTGAGCCTCAATTTATAAAGCATCAGTCATGCAGTTGTGTTTGTATCTGTACAAAGTCATCAGCATCATGCTGTGAAATATGATTCAACTAATGTATATGTCTCCAGGGAAGCTAGGCATCTAGGCTCATGGTAAAGGCAAGAGGGAGAAACGGGTGTTTCTGGACCACCATTCTATTCCTTCCAAAGTAGCCATGTAGAACAAGGCAGGCAAATCACGCCACAGCAAAGCCTTTTTCACACCGCTGACTATAAATGGAACTGAGAGCAACTACCTCAGATATGGGTGTCACTGTGGATTGGGTATCTGCAATCAGCTCATTTCTGATGTTACAACTGTAGCAAGCATGAGCGTAGACAAGAAAAGAAAGTACTTTAAAAGGATGATTTGGAAGCAGTATCTCTAAAAGAAAAATGTAGCAAAGATATATTGATGATGACAGTTATTCCTTTGGGCCTGGATCTTCACAGGCAATTTAATTGCTTTGGAGTTATGCATTGTAGTGCCTCATTGTGGAGTGGTTGGCACCCAGAATAGAAATTGGAGCCTAAAACAAAGTGACAATAGTCTACTCACCAAGGGCAAAGTGTGCAGCAGGCATCTACCTCAAAAAGTCTGTACGAAATACCCTCACAATAAATGACTGAGACACATTTGAACTTTCTGGAGTTCAAATGCGCTTGATTGAGACCTTGTACAAAAGTGCTTTTTTATATCTGCTTGAAGACAGACCTCTGCACCTTGCTTAAATCCTTGCCTGCACTTCTTTTGAAGCCATTGGGTGGAGATCACCAGCCTCTTTGGTATCTTGATATCAAGAGTGTTGTGCTTTTGCTTACCTATGTGTATTCTAAAACACTGCTACAAAGGTTTTCAAGGAAGGTGAGAAACAATTTGTGTTCAGATGGATGCAACGTGCCGCATAGAATAGAAGATGCACTGGAGATGAAAGAACATCTGAAGTTGTAGTGTGAAAATCCTCACTGGACAAAGAGTTCTTGGTACTCCCTTGCTTTTTCTAAATATCACTGCATTCCTACTGCGTTGAAAAAAATGCAAGGAGAAAAGAGTGCAAAAAATAGAAGCTTAAACCTAAAATGTCATAATTGAGAGGAGGAAATCCGTGACTTCATGTATTAAATAGTAGTAGAAAATGATTAATGCTGGTTGGAAAATTCAGTGACCTTAGAGGCAATGGATGTGTGATGGCTATCATAGTTGCATTAACACTGCATTAATACTTCATCCTTTTATATAGACACGCTATATAATCAACTTGCAGTTAGAAAAACATTTATTCCATGTCTGTTTTACTTGATTTAATAGATTTTTTTGGTAGAACCTATACGATAAGTTGTACATAAATCATCCAGAAATATAGAGATTTCAGCAGTAATGGAACAAATACCAGTTTAATATATTTCATGCCCTGTCTCTGTTAAGCTGCACATTTCTTTTGATCTACAAGTAAAGTGTCTCCACTTCCATGCACTGACTGGGTCAACTAAAACTTAGAAATGGTGTTTTTAGTGGGAAGATTGGTGGGATGGGGTCAAGGCATGCAGTTATCTAGGGCCACTTCTACCATAGTCTTTTTTCTTCTTAAAGATGTTTCTCCAAAACACTCTGGTTTTAGAGTGTTTGGTATGGTTAATGCAGCTTTTGGAAAGCTCTTTAGACAGGATTCCACCGTCACTGCTTTCAGAGAGTAGAAAGTCCCTCAGACTTGTTATTATAGTCAAAGATAGCATCTGCCCTAATTTGAGAAGAGAAAGTTGTGAGTGAAATGACCCGAATCAGTGTGTGAGCACTTGAGAATAGAGAATAAAAGCATTCAAAACCTGGTGAATTAAACCTGGCCTGAACATCTGTGTTCAGTTGGACATGGTGGGCCTAATTGTCTGTGCCAATGCATATTATTTGTTTTTTTAAATAAATTTGTGCTTTTCTGACATTGACTTTTTGAACAGCCCTCCCCACTGGTATTTATGAATGTATGAAATGGTCATGGTGATTCATGTACCTGGTAATAGTGGTAGTACTACCATTTCTACATTTATGATATACAACCTGACAGAGCTCCACTGAGCACTGCATCCCTCCCTCTTTCGTCTCTGCCGCCCATGCTCTTCTCTTACATTGGTGATTCCAACATGAGATCTTCCCTTAAAAAGAGGAGGAAGAGTTTTCATTTTTTTCTCCATCCCCAAGTGACCGTGTTCCTCTCCCTTTCAAGTAAAACACCAGTGGTGAGGAGCTGTGTGTACAGGACCCAGGAAAAGGCCAATACTGGGGATTGCAGTCCTAGCCTTCGAAGCAAGGAGGATCTTCCTTGAGAATAAATCCCCTGAGAATAGAACCCAAACACTTCTGAAGATCAGACTGGCTGGGGTGGAAACTATAGAGAGAAGAGACAATGGGTCCCCATCTACAAAAGTCTGAGCTTTCACTGATCCCCTTCCAAGGTCTAACAACTTGTGACAGTCGTATTTTCTTGGTATCCATCTCAAAAATATTTTTTGGCAGGACTACCCACCATGATTATAAAGAAGCATGTTAGTCCCATCTTAGATATCACACTGAAGGCATGAAATCTCAGCAGCTCACTGTCATTATCTATCTATTTTCTGTATCATACCTGTGTAGCTGTGAAGAGCAATAAATTTTGCTAACTGTATCTTTGATTGACTGATTCCTCTCAGTTTATCTGGACACTAAAACAGGACTGTTACATAGAAAGCCTAAAAATTACTAGTTTCTTGTCTGTGCTACAGGTTTTTGTGTTAAATAAAAATTTAATCTACTGGCTATAGTTGAATGTATGCAGCAAAGAAATATCACTGATCCTTAGAATCAATTTGTTGCACAAAGCTGTCTATGAATGTTGCTTAAGAAGTAGTTGCCATTGTAACAGTGTCTTTATTTTCCTGTCATATTATTAAGGACATATACATGTATAAAAATATACATATAAATATATATATATGACAGTAATCTCTCTTTAAAAAAAACTCAATAGTGCCGTTAGCTTATATGCTACACTCCAGGGCCTGATAAATATATAAAATAAATCTATATTACAAGTAGCTTCCAGTCAGAGATAGCAGAATTTTGATTAGCTCTTTTGTCTTAGAAGGAATCCTTTTCACTTATTTGCAGCACAGATTGGCATTTATTTACACTGCAATGGCAATTCATTGTGAGCTCCTTTTTAATATATTTATTATAGCTCTTGGTTTTGTTTTCTGCATTACTGCTTCTCTAAAAAGCAATTTCCAGTTTTCTACCTCTGCCAATTATTTTTTCTCCCCAAGTATACTACTTTACATTTATCTATTTTAAATCTCATTTATTTTTATCTGCCTCTGCTGTCTTGCCAACCACTCTGCAGCACTGCTATATGCTCTTTCGGACAGACATCAGCAATTCACAGCCATTATCATTAGACAAACTCCTTATACCTTTTGCCTTCTTTATTTTCTTTTCACCTCTTTATTCCTGTTGTACGATTTACTTGGATTATAAATCCTCATAACCATTTGGTGATTACTAACTATGTGGCACTGGCCCCTGTTTCACTGCCAAGGCTTACATAGGCCAATATTTTAATGCACCTGAATGTCATCAATTACAGGCCTGAAATGGACATGGGGTGCCAGTCTGGATTTGGATCTCATTCTCCTCAAAGTGTAATGCTGATCAGAACTGATGCTTGATTGCAGTGCCCACTTTTTGAGACAGATTAAATGTACAACTCAAAATAAAAATAAAAAGCAAACAAAAAGGAAACCTTCCTTAAATAAAGACTCTTTGAATTGCAAGGGAAAACAGCTTTTCCTTTATTATTTTTCACTTTCCTATGTCTTGTTATTTTGAGATCTCAGGCAGGAAACTGTTAGACAAACTGTTTTAACCCAAAAGAAAAAAAAGACCATTTAGAGTCAGTCTATTTAAATCATGTTCCTGGCTGATTTTCAAGATGTGGTGCAGATAGAGGAGGAATGTGCATGCCTCATATCACAGGTTGTGTACAAACTGAAAGAAGATTGCACCCTTCATGAAGTATGCAACATATTGCCAGTTCAGAACTGTCTTGACCCTACAGTTGTTCTTACTATTCATTAACACATGAATATCAGACCTGTCAAATCATTAAACTGTCGTCATGGAAATGTTCTAGACATTAAGTACATGATTCATTCCCAGATTTCTGCTCTGCAGTTACCTCATCATTCCAGGAGATAGACATGGCAACCAGGTTCATGGGTTCAGCTATTATGTTTGGACAAATAACAGAGGAAAATGGGAAATAAATGTACAGATATTAAAGCAGATTTTATTCGGTTTCTTGGGATCTCTCAATTCTTTCCACATCTTTTGCAAGACTTTTGCTGGTCTAAGCCACTTTTTACTCCACCAAGCATCAGCTCCAGCACACAGCAGAAAGCTGCAGGGTAAACAAATGAAAACTGGAATGTAATGCCAACTTCAGAAAAAAGTGTGCACATCAACAGTAAGGAAAAACCCCATATGGTTCCCAGAAAAGACCACATGAACCAGAAGAACTGGCCGATGGGCCCATGCATCTTGTGTGTCCTAATGCTTGGGACTACTATGGCCTTTTGGAAATTTTCAGAAATCTCTGTTTGACTGAGGATGGAGAAGACAGAAAGGGTGCAAAAATTTCTTCCTATGTATAACCAGGCTTGAAGCAGGTAAGGAAGGCAGAATGAGTGCAGTGGGTACGGAAGAGTTAGAAGAAAAAAGTACAGTATGTGTTCCTGCACTGTCTGGTTGAGCCTCCTCCTGTGTCTCATCTTTGCCCCTACTTAGGAGTTGAAACAGGTGGGCTTTCTCCACCTATACAAAAAGCAAGTGAAAACATTCTGAGAATAATTAACCACAGACTCAGCTGATAGTTGTTCTGTTGAACTGAATAATTCATGATATTTCTAAACAAATATCTTATGTTAATCTACTAGATAGTAACAGTGTGCTCAGAATCCATCATTGTAAATGCGAAGCCAACATTCATTTGTCCCTTTTACAGTATTGTGAATTTCCCTAGATTCAGTTTTATTTGCCTTCCTTCCCCACACTCCCCACCATGTTTTTGGTCTCCAGGTCTTCCAGCAACTACTTACAATCAGACCTTGACTTTACTATCCTGTAAATATTAGTCCCATCAGTAAATTCTGTCACTTGAGTATGCACCTCTCTGGAAGGCTCACAAACCAGGTTAGTCCTGCACTTTGGGGGACTTAAGTATGCTATTTCTCTCCCCACAGAAAAAAAAACAAAAAAAAACAAAAAAAAACAAAAAAAAAAAGTGTTGACATTGTTCACTAATTTAAATAAGATCTTTCCTTTCTAATGGGAATTTAACATTTGTATAAGAGGAGATAAAGGTCTGTTCTGCACCTGACTTTATGACTTTACAGGGAGGGATTCTGTTCATCACAGACCTTTGTGACCAGCTTCTGCTGCCTGCCCTCATTCCAGTCCCATTTACACAAAACACTCTCCTGGTAAAAGCCTACACAGCTTTGGATGTTTGCATTTAACTCATTTCAGTATGTCAACTTGGAGAGGATATTGCACATAGGATCCTTCACATCACACCTGTTAACAAGATAAATTTGCAGACACATTTGATTTGAATGAAGATGTGGTAATACACTTGCTAAGACCACCTTGGGTAATTCAGAAGAACCGCTTTTCAGTTAAGGAATGCTAGCAGTCATGATGTAACTGCTCATACTGCCTTTCACCTGTAGTTTGCTATATGAATGCTCCAAAGCAGGCAAGTACATTTGACTTACCTACGTGAGTTAAATGCCTCTGGAAAGAAAACAGGCATGCAAGCACATCCATAAGCACCTGAAACTTCCCTTTTCCTAGGAAGCCAGGACTGTCGTGATGGACAAGTCTTGCACTAGTGGTGATTTTTTTTCCTTACTGAAGTGCGATGTCCCTCTTTAGGGTATTTATCTTCAACACTTAACAAAACTGAACATTGAAGTATTGATTTAATATGGGTTATGTTGCAAGAGAACAAAGTAGGCAAAACAAATTTTCATTTGTAGCCTCAGGTTAAGTCAAATGAAAAGTGCTGAAAACTTCCTATATCAGCTCACTCTGCCGTTCAATGCTCTTGTCTATGCTGGGGTATTGTGTGGCAATATGTGGTAAGACTGAAACATGAAATAAATGCATTTACTTTTCTAAAGTTTATGAATGGCAGGAGATAAACCAAATGGTATACGTATGACTAGCTCCCAGATTGCACGGCTACACCTTCTTCAGCAGCACTAATTGTCACCAGTTTCTAGAGTTCTCCATCTCGAGATGTATGCCTTGTACAAAGACAAGTGTTTTAGAAAATTGGATAGGAGAGGAGCTAAGAACAAGGACTTGAAACAATGCAACATTTATGTGATGTATGCCAGAAACTTTTCCTTTATTAAAAAATGCTTTCCAGATAAATAACAGGCACTCAAGACAGCCATTATTTTCCTCTGCAATCATCCTTTCATCTATACAAGCATTCTCACAGGAATAATTACAAAGTATTTTGATGACTACTATTAACAATCAACTGAATTGCATTTCAGAATAGTTCCTCTCAGATTGTGACCATTTAAAATGTATTGTTAACATATGCCCAGAAGTTTGGAATGAAAATAGACTGAGTCTGCAAGGGAGGCAGAAAAAAGGAAAGATGGAGCCAGATAATTAAAGACACAGATGCATAAGCAACATGTATGAAAAGAGGATGAATATAATTATAGAATTCAGACTCATGAGGAAAAAGTTCATTTTCCAAGCGTCACAAGAATAATCCTTATGAAATCTTCTTAGAAAGTAAAAAAAAAAAAAAAAAGGGTACTCTCTTTTGAAAACCTTCCAAATTGTGGAAAAAAAAGAATAAAACAATAGTTCAAATGGCCATTTCTGAGGTTAGCAGTAACACTTCAGTTAACATTACAAAGCATATAGTACTAGATAGCTTTAGACTGTGAAAAGAACAGGGCACAGGAAATTGCAATGCCAGCAATGTGAGTTTTTTCCTCTCAATCTATTACTTCAGAAATATTTTGATATCTGGAGAACAGTAGCAAGTAGAAGTAAAACTGTAGGAGAAAAGTACACTATTCAAGGAAGTAGACATGTTACTTGACATCAGCATTTTACAAAATCCTGGAAAAGATTTCAAAAAAAATCAGCACAGGTGCAGACATGGTGTCTAGTGAAAAGCTGAATATCAAAGGCTGAGCTTCTAGTCTGCTCGGAATCTTTTTTATTGCTAACCAATTTTTTCAAGGACAGGTAATGCAGTGGGTTAATCTGTTTATACTTAGATATTTTATCCAGTGCTTAAAGGAAATTGTTGGTGGCAATAGAAGAGAATCCAAGATTGACTAAAGCAGAATTATCAGGATTAAAAAAGATGACCGGTGTATTACTTAGGGATCAGACTTGAAATTGTCCCTGCTGGATGTAGTAATTTTTGACATCTAAGGTAAGAACTAGGCAAAAGCTGATGATGAACAACTCAGAGAGGTATTATTGATGCTGAAGAGGACTTGACCATAACACAGGAGGAGCTGTATGAACTGATAGTGATAGGACAAGGGGAAATACTTTTAAACTAAAAGAGGGGAGATTTAGATTAGTTGTTAGGGGGAATTTTTTCACTCAGAGGGCGGTGAGGTGCTGGCACAGGCTGCCCAGGGAAGCTGTGGTGCCCCATCACTGGAGGCGCTCAAGGCCAGATTGGAGGGGCCTTGGGCAGCCTGAGCTGGTGGGGAGCAGCCCTGCCCAGAGCAGTAGCTGAAACTAGGTGATCTTTTAAGTCCCTCCCAACTCAAGCCATCCTGTGATTCTGTGACTTGACTAGGTGGTCTGACAGAGGCAAGATGAAATCTAACAGGAGAAAAAGTAGAGCCATATATTGGGAAACCAGCATTAAAATTTTCATCTGAAGACTAGGAGCTTGGGAGATTCAGGAGCCTTCATCCGCACAGCTTTGATCATGGAACAGGAGTAGACAGTGGGGCTGGGCTGACATGGCGTAGGGTAGCAACCTGGCTCACAGGGATTGAGGCCACTGCCATCACCCCAGGGTGAGGATATCAGGTGCCATGATACCCCAGCAGTAGGGAGATGGGCTTCTTGATAATATTCGAATATATCATACCCACATGAACTCAGAGCACCTTCTGACTCTCTGCCCAAAGATGTGGGGATGCCAAAAGGTGTGTATGGCGAGATGGCACCAATACGTTGCAACATGCCCAAATACCATTGGCCTATCCTGGGCAGTCAAGAACGGCTCTTGTGCATAGGCCAGTCCTGAGAGTCACACCATGAAACCTCTGCAGGTGACATCAGCCCAGTGGCACAGCCCTTGACTGTTACTGGGCTGCCTCTGGTCTTGTCAGGGGGCTGCAAGGCATAGGCAACACTGTAAGAATGAAAAACTGGAAAAAAATGCTAGCTTCAGAAAAAGTTGTATGTGGGGATGGTAAGGAAAAGCCCCAGAGAGGTTCCAAGAGAAGACCAACAGATGGATTGGCTGATGGATCCATGAATCAGGTGAACTAGGTATTGCTGCTTATTACTGGGTATACTGAATGGGTCTTGGAAAGACCTCTTACCTGGATGCAGTCACACATGCAAGCACATAAGGCACACCATTTTCTGATAGCATGTTTTTTCCTCCAAGGGCCCCAGGCAAAAAAACCCACAAGATTTCCCTGTCCTGTACTCTCTGAACTGCCTAAGGTTGGCATGCTCTCAGCAGAAGGTGAAGATGGAAGAGCTGGGAAGTCCAGGAAGTGCTGAGTCCTTTCACCATTCTGGACAAGGCAAAGGCTGTAGAGGCTGACTGCTCCCCAGGCAGCATGTGAGATCCTCTTACCACTTCACAGGTCCCACCCAAAGGCTCTGGCTGAGACATGGCTGTTGATCCTCCAGATGGATTTTGGTGCCCTCATGCCCTGGTTCTGGAAGGGCACTTAAAGGAGTCACTGGAGGGAAGAGCACACAGGTTCCTAATCTGCTTGAACAGGGCTGGAAGGAGGAGAACAATGGCACTTGAAAAAGCACAGCATCCCCCCACTTTCAGAGATGTGCTCAACATACCCAAGACCACTCCACATCTTCAGGAAGGAGGCAGGCACCTAGGCATTGCTGTCCCAGATCCTGCAAATCCATCTCTGTGGCTGAGGATCTAGCTTATGCTGGAGTCCCTTTGGAGCTCCAGAGGGAGTGTTGCCTGGAGCCAATAGAAAAACTTGGAATTTTCTTACCATTTTGGCCCATGAACATCTGTGTTTGGGCCTGAGTGGCTGGGGCAGGGGAGCAAATGTCACAACTACTCAGCATCTCCTTGGGGAAAGCGTCCCTCCCAAGGGCTTGCTATGTCTCTGCCTTGCTGGGTGATAGGCAGGCTGAGCAGGGCAGAGTACACAAACCTCCATTCCTAAACAGTCCTCTCTTCATTTCTCATTGGCTACTTAAATAGACTCTTGTCTATTATTCATCTAGTGAAACTTGAGTCTCTTTGAATTTGTTGTCTACAGACAATCTGGCCATACAGGATCTATTACAGTCAATTCCACTCTGGCACTCCAAAGCATATTTCAGTTCTTTGGCTATCCTCTTTTTTTTTTCCCCCTCCAATTTTTATGTTTTCTCTTGAATTGTGAGTAATAGAATTTCATACATGTTTTTCAAAACAAACTGTGGAGTGGTCTTAAGTGGAGTGGATACTGCAAGAAATATCCAGTTAGAGATATCCTGGAAATATTTTCCAGCACTATAGAGGAGAAAATACCTATCTGTTTTTTAAGATGGATCATGGCTGGCTTCTGAAATGGATGAGGATGACATTACTGCATGTAATAAATTTGATCATGATCAAGAAGATCACTCCCTCTCTTGTGTTTTATTTCAATAACATCTTTCCTCTGACACATGTAATGCTGCTATATCTTCTCTACCCACAGCTCCCCTACTGAGACATCCCAAGATTTCATTAGCCTTCTGACCACATCTCAGTAGGTAAGTAATTTTGATCCCTGAGCCACCGAGTAGAAAGGTTGTGCAGTTATGCAACAATTATGGGCAATTATGTACAATTAAAAGAGTATGAAAAATGAGATGCATAAATAGATGAATGCTCATTAATAAACAAATTTTGTACACTAAGGGTGACATTTCTAAGAACAACTACAGACACCGTTACTCAAATTTACATCACAATAAATATTCAGAATTCATCTTGTCTAAGAAGCAGGACTGATATTTTTGTAGGCATTTCTCTGGTATTAATCTCCATGGTACCCAAACTCTTCAGAAGAAGAAGTGCTGAGAGATTGTTTGAAGTGTGTCTCAGGATACTTACAGTGCATTTATTCATTTGCCTTACAGCATAGGACATTTTCTGTTTAAATGAATGGCAGTGCAAAACCCACACAGCTCCAGTCTGAAATTCATTTATGTCTAAATAGCTGTCTACCAATTCCCATATATAAGTTGCTTTTTGCAAATAACAATATTATGTTCACAGATTCTTGAGGCCTGAAGAAATAGTGTTACATTTAACTCTTTACTGAAGATTTCACTCCCTTCTTTTTTTTTTATGCAGTCTGTGGATCGGATAATGAAAGAAATGTGGTATGATGGCATCGACGTCTTTTGCCCACAGAAGGAACAAAATAAGGTTTCATCTGTGCTACTTAAAAGAGCCGTGTTACCATATTTCTTTGCCCCTTTTATTGCAGTTTCTTACAGTGCTCCTGAGTTAAATTGCACTGTTTTCATTTTGCAAACAAAGAGCTAAGGCAGCTGGCTAAATACATAAATTTACAAACTGATAGCTGCAGTTGAGCAAATAATTGAATGACAGTCAGATCTAAAAGCTCAGTTCTGGAAGTACTATTCACACAGTGACTTGGGTAACAGAGGTCCTTATATAATTAATAGGAAAGGATTTTGCACCTGAACTGTTCTTTGTGATGGTATGGGCTAGTCTATAACAAATGTTAAAGAAAACTCTGTGCCTTCAACCTGTGTCACTGAAGAGCACGGAGAGCCCTGTGAGACAGGAACTCTGCACCTGGAACTCTTTCCTGTGTCCAAGTGCCCTACTCACTGTTTTCTCTTGCTGGTCTCAGTCAAGTGGCCTAAACAAATCTTTCCTGAGACAAAGAAGATGATGCAGATTATGTGGCTTTCTTCAGCTTTCATTTACATCCTGTGCCATGTCTGTCACCCATGCAGATGATCTGGGTACTGAATCTGGCTCCAGATGTCTTGATTCCATTTATATGAGATGAGAGAAGAAGGTACTTCTAGGGCATCGCATTGGAATGGGCTGCCCAGGGAAGTGGTTGAGTCACCATCCCTGGAGGTGTTCAAGAAACTTTTAGATATAGCGTTGAGAGACATGGTTTAGTGGGGTTATTGGTGGTAGGTGGATGGTTGGACTGGACGATCTTGTAGGTCTTTTCCAACCTAGCTAATTCTATGATTCTATGATTCTATGATTCAAAGGTGAAAATCTAGGGGCTGATACAGATATTGTTGTATACACATCCCACGCCACATGAAACTGCTGATGTTATCTAGAGACTTCTGGGTTCTGGTAGATATGACACTGCTCCAGTGTGAGACCTGTGCACATCTGGAGGCAGCTGGAGGCAAGGCTGGACAACTCACTGTGCCAAAACTGACACAAAATGCTTGTTGGAACAAAGGGTTCCTAAGTTATGTCTCAGAAAAACAGTATAAAAAAGCAAAGAGGCAAATTCCTATCTACTTATTTTTGTTAACGACAAAGGAAATTTAGATGTCTAGATTAGATTTAGCCATCTGGAATCGTGATCACTCCCAGTGTGAGAATGAGAGTTTTTTATAATAGATTAACAATAACAATTTTTTAAAAGTATCAGATTACTTCTGAAAATGTTTCCTGTGCCAAGAATATCAAAGAGAATGTATACTTTATAAGTCAACATCAGTATTTAGCATTAGGAAAAACAAATGCTTAAAATGTACAGAAATCTGTAGAAGTTTACCAATAAGCTTTATATGCCTTATTGCTGTCATTAGCTGTGTTGTGCTATTGAGTGTAATACACCTTTGTTAAACATACTTTTATTTCTCTGTTTACATATTAAAGTAACATGGTTATGTTATGTGACTAAATCTATAATAATGTGTATAGCATAAGAAACCTTCTGTAGTACTTGTTAATATGCAAAATACATAAATAATATAAATGTTCTAGGGGATTAATGACAAGGCTAGAATAAATGTTTCTAGTTCTAATGCATCAATTAAAAACAGCCTAGTCTTAGGACAAGGCTATTACAATGGGAATAAGAAACAACTTTCAATATATCAATTCATGTGAAAATCGGTCCAATACTTTACAGAATGATGAAATTACACTACTGTCTGACAAATATGAAATTATGACAGAGACTGGAGAAGCAGTTTCAACATGTTTACAGAACATCCAGGAACACTCTCATTGAAATGTGTGTGTGTTGTTTTGGAAAATGCTTCTAAGTCCTGAAGCACTCAGAATTTTTGTAAGGTTTGTGTGGAAAGTACCTACTGTGTCTTTGAGCATATTCTTTCAAAATCAATTACTAGAAGTGTTGGACTGCTTACTTAACCATTAATAGGGTCTGAGCTGCAGAGCAGGAGTGCAAATGCTCCATATGGCTCTAACCATGTGCCTCAAATATGACTTGAAGAACCTAAGCTGATGGGTAGGAACCCTGGTTATCTTTGTTGACTCAGTCAAGAAACATAATCAGTGCTGCTATCTATCAGCTTGTAGAAACAAGTGCTTACCTCTCCCCTTTGTCTGACAGGTTAATTTCATGAGCAGTGGAAAAAAAACTGATGAGAAAAAAAGTTTACAGGAAAGTGCTTGTAAGCCATTTTCCATTTACCCAGGAGGAACTCTACTTAAGTAAACAGTGCTACTGTTTTCCAAAAGAGAGGGACATACTATGTACATGCTATATAGATTCCCATAGATTCCCATACTATGTACAGCAGAGGACTCTCAGGCTAACTGCTGTGGTCTCCACACATTACAAAAAGGGGGAGAACAGAAGCAGAGCACAGCCGTGCTGCAGCTGGATGGCAATAAAGTAAAGGGGAGCAGTTGCATTGGAGCTGGAGAGCAGGCTCAGCAGGGCCACTCTTGTCAGGCAGGCTTTCATGGGATAAATTGAAACAGCCTGTGGTGAGTCACACTGAAACAGCATTTAGACAGCAATAGCCATTGCCTGTCTCATACAATATCTGCAGCAATTATGGCCAGAAAGAAGTGCAGCCCTACTCCCTGTTATGCTGCTAACAATGGCCACATCCCTGTTTACGAACAGAGGCCAATCTTTGTCAAAAGACTGTTGGATGATATGTAAGAAAACTATGAAATACCACTCCAGCCAGGATTCACATCCATGAGGATCTGCCAGCTCTGAGTTATTCTTTGCACTGTGCCAAGTACAGGATGAAATGCAAGTCAAAAAGGGAGGGTTTCTTACCTCTTGCACCAAACCATATGGATGTGAGAATCTGTATGCTCTGTAGGTGTGCATGCCGATCATTTTACCTCCATACTTCATTGGCAAGACTTTTGTTGTATATGATGGTGTACCCAAAGCAGAAGGACGTACTCTGCTATCCACTGAGGCAGTGTTCCTGTAAAGCATAACATGAGGGGGAGCCTGAGTACAGGGATCGGAGAAATTCACAGGGAATATTGAAAATTGCATAATATCAGTGGCAGAAGTGAAGAACAAAGTCAAGTAGTATGTCTCTGCATAGCCGCATACAAAGTCCTCAGAACATTTCTGCCAGTGTTCATCTGATACAAATAATATACTAGTGAAATATTTAAAACACCCTGTTGCAGTTTACTGTATCTGTATACTCAGCACTAACTTTAACACAAAGGGGTGTTTGTCAGGTACAGTTGCATATGACTGGATGGCTCAGTGTAGTTTTGTTGGAAGAAAGAACAGCTACGGCAGTATTTAGCAGAGACAATGTGAAATGATTGATGATAGGCCTCTAAAATGAACACAGAAAAGTGACAGGTGCTGTAAAGCTGTTCACTTGAGGTCTGACACATAACTCGGGGAGCTATGCAACATGCAGCATCTCATCCTATTTGAGTCTTCCTCATACAGAAGAGTTCATTGTAAGCCTGATGGCTGTAACATTAAAAACATGAGGCTGTGCATTTTCTCCAGAAGAAAATCATTTCCTATTTCATCATGTTCTCCAAGTTCTTATTGTCTTTTCATCCTCACCCTGATTAGAAAAGCCTGAGATCATTCAGAACCTAACTGGAAACGTAGTTGGGACACTTGGTTGCTGTGTTGCCGAGAGCTGACCGTGACTTGCTGAGACTACTGTGCCATCTACTTCTTAACATAGGCACATTTGCATGTGAAATTGCTGCATGCTGTGGTGAAATACAGAACAGTCTGAGCTGATTTTGTTCACATGACTTGACGTGGAGAGGTAGTCCAGTCCCTTTAGCCCAGAGCTCCTGGTGCAGCAGAGTGAATGATCTCACACACAGCTCCAAGTTATCACACAGACTCCTTGTATCTGTGCTAATACGAGCAGCCTTCTGATACTGCAGGCACACAATGCGCACAGGATAATATAGCGGGTACTGTAGACATATTCATGTTGGTATTTTCCTTTAGTCCTAAAAAGAACAGGGAAAATCCTACGTCCACCCCTTTCCCTCATGACTGCACTATTGCTTATAGATCTTAAGAGTATTATTGTTCTGCATTTCTCAGTGTAGCATCACTGCTTCTGCTTGTTATAGATATTGTGGGTGGGAATCATCTTCCATAATTGTAAATGTTTAGGGTGGAACAAGGCTTCCTTTAGGATCCTTTTATAGCTGCTGAAAAATAAAAGAGTTCTTTTAGACTATGTTTTATTTGACTCCAATTTCAGATATCTGCTTTAAGATGAGTTGTATTCCAGAAGTGTTTTCGCCTCTCCGTCAGCTGTAAAAGGAATTAGGATGATTATCTCCAGTGACAATGTCTACAAGTGTATACAAGATTTATATCTATATTTAGTCAAATGAACTTTGCTTTGTGTGTATTACTGCTTTTTTTTTCTTTTCTTCATTGAAGTTTGATCTGACTGGGCTTTTGCAGTATAGAGATAGGGATTTATTTTTGTCTGATAACCCCTTAAGCACTAGATTCCTAGGAAAGGTTCTATTTTCAGGGATCTCATGGATCTGTTACTCTCACACCATGGAAATAGTTGTGGGGTTTCAGTTTTGGGAGATGGGGAAGGGTGGCAATACCTGTGGTGGCGATACCTGTGGGCTTTTAACATATGGAGTAAGCTTCTGAATATTTAGATTACCTCCAAGGATTATTAATGCCATGGACATTCAACACTCTTAAAACCTGAAGGGCCCTTTTTCTGTCTCAGATGTATTGCTCTCTATCACCCAGCACCCTGGGTCACGGGAGAATTGCACTCCCTGTTGCTTACATAGAACTGTCATAGTCAGCTCTCTGCTATCTCGTGTGCTGACATGAGCAGGCTGGTTATGCTTCATAAATTACCTGAGAGCCTAAGAATTTAAGGTCTTCCTGGATTTTGCATTTCTGGGGGTACTGTCTCTATGCAAGTGCTGTAATCTGCTCTGTGACTGTACACTACATTTCAGTAGGTTTCAAAAATGCTGTGTAAATGAGCTTAGGCTGTGAATTCAGCTCACCTTGGGATATATCCTATACCAGCTAATTTCAGTAGATGCCACTTGTCACTACGTCATCTGAGACTTAATGCCATGTGATGAGGACACTGCCAAAAGCCCTCCACCCTGATATTTCCTGGAATACAAGGCTTCCTCTTCCCTTGAATGAACTCTACATCACCCACTTCCTAGAAATATCTGCTTACCAAATGCTGCTTGATTTGATTTACACAAAGCTTAAATTCTCTGTTATGGTAGTTTTCTCCATAGATGTGTGAAGAAAGGAAGGATCTTCATGTTATCATCAGTTTTAGTTTAGTTTTGTTCCACACGTGCAGAACTAGTGAGTTCCATGCTTCCATTAAGTAAATGAGTGTAGGCACATAACACCCATACAGTAGCAACCCTTGGGCCAGAACTACTAGGTAGAATTGTTCTCACTATCTCAGTGCCTCAGCCTTCCTATCCATACAGTCTCCATTTGTAAATTGGCATTTTACAAGGCCAAAGAGGAAGGAACGTACAAGAAGCTCGTATGGAACCCATTATTTTTCACCCTTTTGGAGATAACTGTCACTGCACAGTAGATACGAAACACAAACTGATAGAATTTATTTTATTTGTACATGTAACAGATAAGAAGAGTAAAAAAAATATAAAAAACTGGTATCCACTAGTTACTGAAATGATTGTGGTTAGGCATTTGGAACATCTAGTACACACTACGTTACAATAAGAGCTAGAAATGGAAATTTTTTAAAAGGTTTTGTTTTCTTGTGTTTGCTTATTTTTTTTCATACACCAAAGTATCTTCCTATATTTACACACACAGTTGAATCACAATATAACTGCTCTCTAATAGCAAACCTATTACTCAATCACACACTTCATTATTCAAAGTTAATACTTCTGCCTATTGCAGCCTGCATTTACGTAGAAATGTAGAATATATGGTGTCCACCAAAGCAGCTAGGGATTTTCCTTCATTTAATGTAGTATGTAAATGGTATAATTTACCAGATTGGAAGGGGAAATGGGATGGTATCAAATGGTTATTCTAAGAAGTTGTATAATAAATAATTTTTTTTTAATTTGAAAGAAGTGGGGCAGCAATACATATTTTAAAAAGTCACTGACATAAATGGCATGTTCGAACTGGGACTTTGCATAATCTTAAAAAAATACATTTCTCCAGATGGTATTGAGAGGTCTCGCTAGGAAAGCATAATGTGATTCTTGACATGGCTTATGTGCTATATAAAAAGAGAAGTTGCTCAGAGAATGAACAACGTCAGCTTATTTATTGGTTTTAGTTATGTCATTTTTCACTACATATCTGGTTGAATATTTATGGCTTTTATGTTTTTTTAACTGCCCTTCCAGTAGCTGTAGTTTGTGACTACCACATCCCTTAGTCTGTTTTTTATCAGTCCAAATGAGCACATTTCCTCAACTTCTTACCATTCACCTGTCCCAAGTCCCTGACCATCTTCGCAGTTACCTAACAGGTCCCTCTATTTTCTCAGTATCCCTCTTAACCATGTAATGGAGGAGGACATGCCAGAACTCGGTACATTTCATGTGTGGCCTCAGCAGTGCTGCATACAGAGCAATGACAGGTTCATTTGATCTACTGGACACAGTCATAGCATAGCCCATTTTAGAGCTGCATGAGCTGTGTTGAGAGCACACAGCTACCTTATACTCAGCCTGCCAATTGCAGTAATCTTCACCAGTTTTTCGTACTGCTCAGCTTGCTGGTTACAAACCAATACTGATGCAAAGACTTTATCATCCCTGGAACAGAATATTACCCCTTTCCTTACTGAACTCTGTGAGGTTTCTGTTTAATAATCCTCAGATTAAGGCCCAGGAATGGACCATTGAACGATTCAGTGGATTTCAAAGATAACAAGTATACAGAGACATGTTGTTAACTGCAGTGTCAATTTGTAATGAAGACAGCACATGTGTCATGAATCCTATGAGATTTGGGACAATTCTGAATCAAATCCTGTGGACAGTCACATAAGAAGTATTATAGCTTTCATTTACATTTCAACTAGCATGAACACTAGAAAGTGGGTGAGTCAATGGGGATTTTGTTTTTAATTTCTACAGCTGTCATTGTTTTGAGTGGAGAATTCTATCAAAAACATTGGTCAAAGCACTGGACCTGACATTTGTCAAGTGTCATGAAAATGCATGAGTATCTTTAAATCAACAGTATTTCATAGTCAAAAATACAGGAAAACAGTATGCCTCAGGTCTTTGAAGAGGTAAAGTTTGGGCTGAATATGAACTTTGTCAATTCAGTTTCTACTGAAAGTAAGAAGGATTCTGTACTCCCCCAGTCAACACTCAGATGTGCCAGATCTAATCTTATCTGATAAAATGTAACCTTTTATTAATATATATATAATATATATATATAAATATAATAATATATATTATATTATATTATATATATAATAATAATATAATATATTAGTGGCTGCTGGAATTGAGGATGCCTTATGGAACTGACGTCCCAGCTTCTGTTTGTGTATAAGGTCTAC
The DNA here is from genome assembly GCF_002078875.1 of Numida meleagris. Taxonomy (NCBI): domain Eukaryota; kingdom Metazoa; phylum Chordata; class Aves; order Galliformes; family Numididae; genus Numida; species Numida meleagris. The sequence goes on from NC_034409.1 coordinate 128,775,581, forward strand.
TCCTTCCTGAATTTCAGGTAACCATCACACTGTAGAATTCAGCACTGTTTTCTCTGGCCATTATATACCCAGGACTGTGATGCCTGGGCTGGCACAGGCTGCGCTACCCTCACTGCTGTGAAGACACTCATCAGCAGTGCTTTATCCTATCAGACTCAGCAGGGCTATTGAGGTGTGGAGGGAAATAACATCAATTCTAGAGGCAGAAAATCACACAGGATAGCAGGGACTGCATCATTTTTCTAGGAAGGAGAGTTTGCTTTTTTCTTGATTGGCCTGCTTATTTTTGTGACATTGGAGGACCTTTGGCTGACAATTACAAGACATGAGAAAGCTACACCTTAGTAAAGGGTACCTTTCCAGCTCTACTATGATTTGTGATACTGTTACACTAAGACTTGTCCTATAAAAATAATCCAATTTCATGTAATGTAGAAACTAAAGCTGACATAGAATCGCTCCATGAGTATGTGAAAATGTGTGTCTATGATGAGCATTGGTTATGAAAAACTGTTTCTTTTAAGGCCAATTCTCTTGAAGTTTGGAGGAACATACAATAAATAGTAATAAAAAAAAAGCAAGAATGCAAATTAATAAATAAAAGACCTCACTGGCACAAGTTGCTGCTATGTGAAACTTTAGCACATGCCACTTATTCTGCATTGCTAATGCAGATGCCTTCCATTTATAAACCAACTTTAAAAATGTAAGTTATTTGACTATAGCTATTAACTGACAACAGCCTTCTAAATACCAGTCAGGAGGAAAATGTCTATTCTGTTTTTTCCTTACTTTCTGGATAGCTCTCTGATATTCAGCTTTGCTCATTTTCCATTTCACAGACTGGGTTTACTTTAACTGAAACTGCCAAGCAGTAATTCAGGTCTTAACTAGATTTGTGGTGGTGAGACAGAGAGTAATATAAAAAGGCAGAACTTATTGGCATGATTCATCATACTAGTTTATTGCACACTCGAGCCTACTGGGCAGGAAATGTTATTAAATTGGAAGACGTACCAGATCCTTCTGAATTTGGCATGATGAGCACCTTAAATCTTTAGAAGGGATAATGTGCTCAACTTACATTTTGTCAGCCTCCCTGTCTGACTGCAAGAATGCAGGTGGTGGCTCAGGTAATGCTCTGCTAAGGGCAACAGCTGGCATTATGTTCACACTCCTACCACAGTATGCTTAAAGGGCTAATGTGTTGAAGGCATATAATCATGATAACAATTATGCCTGACTGTTATTCTGGGAATTTGGCCATAACCATATCTACTTGGTTACTGCATGTCAAACACTGTTAGAATAAGTGATGGCCATTATTAGAGAAGAGCAGAATCTATGCTTCTGAGTAGGTAGATCAGTTCTAGTAACTAGTCATAAAAAAAACCAGAAAACATGAATTGCATAGCGAACTAATATTTGAAAACAGTGGAGTTACTGAAGGGAAAAGAGAGATATCTTACTGAAAATTTAGTGAAAGACGATGGAAGAATTAAGTACATACATTTTTTGTGAAATAAAATGTCTTGTAGAAAAAACTGCCTTTGTGTTAAGACCATAAATAAAATACAAAAAGCTTTGTCATGGAAATCCCTAGTGCACTTCCAGAGAAATGCTTTATCTGTGGCTCAGCTGTCAACTTCAGTTTTACTGTGGACCAGAATCCTGGAAAGGAGTAAGGATTTCACAGTCTGAGTTGGTTGAGAACTGGCAATTCTGTTGTAATGAATTTACAGAGGCAGGAATTAAGTTGCATTCCAAGAGGATAAACCAAGAGAAAATCCTTTTTAACAATAAATGATTGGCAAAGAAGTTATATTTGTAAAAACACAGAGTATAATTTTATCAGTAAATATAATTGTGTAAGCAAATCCAAAGAACTAGCTTTCAATTTAATGAAAAAGTTGGATGGGAAAGTTTTGAAAACAAGTTTAATCACAACTTTAAAATCATGAGGTACTTATATTTAAGCAGTTTGTACTACAGACACAGCTTATTTCTGGTTTTCTCTTTAAATTTTATAGGATGTTCTTCTCGCTTTACAGGAGCCCCATGAGTAGACCTTGGTTTCAGATCTTCTAGTTTACTGGCTGCTCATACTGATTGTAGAAAATATTCTTATACAATCTTCTGATATTCATTTCAGTAAAACTCCATAAGAAGGAATCTACTCTTACTCTGTATGTCTACACTTATGAAGATTTTCAGATGTCTGTTTCTATTGCTTTCAGTTCTCAACTCTCACAGGAAAATACAGTCACCAATATACGCACACAATACTTGCATTTTCTGATAATGTGTATTTATTTGTATCCAGAAATACAAATATTGGGATCAAAATACGAATACAAATAGTATTCTAGACGCACAGTCCTACTCCTTAACACAAAGAAAAGTGGAGTGGATGTGATCAATAGGGCAAAGTCATTGAGAACTTGAGATGAAGCACACAAGTGTTTGACTTTTCTGGTTAGGTCAGTCTGAGGGATCACTAGGATGGCTATCTAACTTAGAATGACATACTGGTACTAGTGCTACCTGTATTATTCAAGGCACATTGGGCACAGAATCGTACTTTCATTTCACTATGACATCACAAGCTGCACTGCTAGCAAACAAATCACACACCCCTAAGAAAACCTTACGAAGGAAGATTAGAAATCTAAAATTTTATTTTTGTTTTGTAAGAAAGTTCAATTTGGCACATAGTTGGCAGAGTTTATGTGATTCGTAAAATGGAACTCACCCAAAAATAAAAAATATCCATACGTAGTCAAGTTGGAAAAAAATGTTTTGAAGAGTAATTGAGAGTTCAAAATTGGATTGAATGAGGTGGTTGGTGATTACCTGCAATAGCAGTAGACTGGACTCAGATTCCTTCCAGTCTCGTGTTCCTACTTGTGACAACCATGTTGGCTGCACATAAGCTTGGATGACGATAGAATCACAGGACTCTTTAAAAACTGCAGAAGAGAGTTTGGGAGACTGATACTGCAATCCCTCTGCACAAGATTTGCACTCTTGTTCAGAGGAGTGTTGCTTTGTGGAGAGTTACTGTGAAATTTTTTTCCCACTCAAGCACTCTGAGAGTGTCCTACTTCCCTAGCCTGCCTACGTAACTCTATTGCATGCAACTATTTTACTGGCTTTCCACAAATTTAACAGGAGCTCACATTTCAAAGATCCCATATAGTCTTCCCATATGGAATGGAAGGGTCTCTCTAGCATGCTCTTCCACATGCCTTTGTCAGTAATACTTTTCATATACTTTGTCAATATAAGTCTTTTTATCCACTTTCTTTTAAGGTAAAATTTAGAAATTTTGGCCTCTTGCTTTAAGTACATACATTAAAAATCTGTTCTCCCTAAGCTTTTACACCAATCAATGGGTTGTCAACCCATCCAGAACATGATAAAAAGCTCTTGTTTGCGTCTAAGAATATTTTAACCTAAAGCCCTCCTCTGGTCAAGTGGCTTGATTGATGAAGAAGTTTTTGACTTAGACCTAGAAGCCTTCTCTTTTATATTCTCAATAACAAGCAGTCACTGTGGGTATTTTATCCATTGTATTTTGTAATATATTGTGTCAGTACAGCTTCGCCTCTCCCGAGCAGCACCATAAGCTGCAAGAAGGTAAAGAAACATTAATAGAATATTAAGTGCCATGAAGAAGCTGTTGAAATTACTAATGGGGATACATGAGTTCCCCTATAAGAAGCTCTGCAGGCTGGCTTAGGCCTCAAAGTTAAGTCGAGGGTTTTGATAACACCAAGGAGGCTGTTGTGGCTCCTCTGGCTAGTACTTTTATTACCTGGATGAAAGAATATCTGACAAATAACTGACTGTGTCACTGCCTGGTTTGCCCAGCTCAGTCCTTGAGAAATCCTGTTCCAGGTATATGAATAAACATAAGCACAGCTCTTCTGCTGTCTTACTTTGTCCTTCATTAGCAGCAAATGATTAGAAGATCAGAACATTTGCTTTGACAGAAAGTAGAGTATTCTCATGTGTTCAGCTCTGGAGCACAGAGTTGGATGAATATTATTGTCTAATTTTACATATATTCTGGGAAAACCCTTGAGGACTCCAGATGCACTGAGATACCAACTTGAGGACTCACAGCAAAAATAATAAAAAAAATAAAAATAAAAAAATCCAAAAACTAAAGAAAGTAAAGTTTGTAGAAAGGAATGCATGATCACAGAACTTGGATATCTCTCTTGAGGGATGTGAGCAAACACCAGCCAAGTGCTGCAAGTCATTCACAACCCAAAGACATTTAAAGGAACAGCTGCTAGGTAATTGGATTGATTAGAACAATGTTTATCCCTTATTTAGGTCTTAGTCCTAGACAGTGTTACAGAGTAGCATGTCCCTTTCAGTATGCCACCACAGGTACAGAGTACAAAAATTCACCGTTAAACTTGTCAAAGCAATGTAGTTCAAGTGGAATCATTGTTTTTTCTGTTAAAGCATCATTTTGTTTTAGATAAAAAACATTGCTGTTTTTAGCATCTAAAACAATTGCCAACAAGTAGACTGTTTGTTTTCCAGAAAAAAAAAAAAAAAAAAACATGAATCTTTTTCCAGAAAAGGCAAAAGTATTAAGGTCACTGAGTCTTGAAGGAAGGCCTGTGTTTTTCACTTATGTACTGGAACCCCTGAAGAAGACAAATGGGCTGAAAATCTTATATAAATATGCCACAAGACTGACGACACTATGCTTTTTCATATGGAAGTAAAAGTTTCAAACCTCCCTTCAGAATAAGCTAGAAATCAGAATATTTCTGCTCTGATGTGATGGATTCAGTTGGTGAATCCATGGCTATATTTCCCATTGCTTTCAGCAGACCCTGTATGAAAACAAATGACATAGGCTCTCATCAGATTGTTTTCTCTTGTGCTCCTTTGTGTTTTCTCTTGTGGGGAGCCACCACGGCAATGTGTTAAGTCATTAGTGAAGGAGCATCAAAGGATGACCACTGTGCATGAATCAATGTTTCAATCTGCTGTCTCCTCCTCAAATATCTTCTAGAAATACACAGTAAATATTTTATAGAAGTTGATAATCAATGCCTTACGAGAACACTCTGTTCTTTGTGCCCTGCTCTGAGCAATTAGATGTAAACACTGTTAGTGGCACTCACTACTAGCAGTGAAGAAAAACAAGAGATAGACATTAAAAGGAAACAAAAGACGACGAGAAAGTGTTGGCATTAGTCATATTTTTAGTGTTGTCCTCGAAACTTACTCAATTTATCAGAATAAAATTCTAAATTAGCACAATCTTGGTCTTCTGGGATGTGGTAATTGAACTAACAATCAGATGTTAACTGGAGAGCTGGAGCATGTTAGTATCACGAAGTAGAGCTATACATTCTGTCCTAATAAAGGAGAGTGACCATCTAACCAGTGTCACAGACTGTGGCTATAGCTCCTTGAAACACTTCCATTTGATGATTGTTTTTCTTCAGCAGCATTAAATCTAGAAATGCATAATTATTTCATTCACTGGCAGAAAACAAGCAATGAAACTCTCTTCTACAAAGAGAAGGTTAGCACGAGAATCATGCTGAGTCCTCTCACATCTATTGACGACAAATATCACTACATTTGCACAGCATTAGTTGGGGGAAGATTTGTGTCTTGGGCAGCTGGTTCTCTCCTCGCATCCTCTATGACCCCCATTACTGGGACATAAGGATACCCAAAAGCAAAGTGTGCAGATGCCTGAAACAATAGTTTGCAGCTTCTGGACTCAATAGCAAAGGAATTTAGATGATTTTGAACTTGTTGATGACAAAAGAAAGGGAGAGAAGGAGAGGGAGGGAGGGAGGAAGGACTGAAAGCAAACCAATAAAGAAAAGAAAGAAAGAAAAAGGAAAAAAAGAGAAAAAGAGAAAAAAAGAAATAGAGAAAAAGAAGAAAAAAAGAGAAAAAAAGAGGGAAAAAACCCACCCTCACAATTAGCCAGGAAATACCTCTCCAGTGGATGCTTTGGTTTTTGCCTGTTTTAGACAGTCATCTAGGAAGTGACCAAGAAGAGTTAAACATCTACCCTGAGCTTATGCTCAGCATCTCTCAGGTGGAATGAAGCTGTTGAGTGAAGAAGGAAGGACTCTGTTAAACTGCTGAATCCCATTGCAGTTTTCTTGCTGCTTAGGAATTAAGGAACCTACAGATTGCTTAAGAAATATAAAAATATCAGCCAAGTGCTCAGTGTGTAAGTTGATGGCATCTAGAACAATGGTCACACAACTTAATGGTGCTCAGGGAGAACTCTAGTAAGGTCACTGGCTCTCTTTCTGATTCACAGGCCAGGAAAAGTATATACTTCCAAACTGAGAAATGCTAAAGGCACTGATGTGAGAGGCACAAAGATTTCACTGTAAGCAAGGAGAACAATATACCTTGGAAAAAGCACTTGAATAAGCAGCTAAGATCTTCGGACACAGCTTGCCTTTCCTTTGTGCTGTAGGGAGATCCAGAAAGAGCAGCCAATGGGAAAGCACAGTGAATGTAGACAGCCCCTATGAGTTGCAGTGAGTGCTTTGCTTTACAGTTTAGAGAGGCAACAGCAACTGTCCAGACTGTGAAGCTGACAAAATTTGTCTTAAAACATTTACAATCTTAATTTCTCCCAGTCAGCAGTACAGCAACTATGGTCTTTCCAGTGCCATCTTGCATTTGAAGAACAGGTGAAATTTGGTGTAAAGAGGTGGTAAACATCCTTCCCTAGATCATGAAGGGATTGGAAAAGGTGAATTGTGATAAATTCTTGCAGCAACATGAGGGTCTAGGCTTTGAGACATGTTAGAGCTGCAGGAGTATTTGAGATAGTTATCTGAGATGCGTGGTAGAATGCTTCCAGTACTATAAATACAATTTCTTATCAGCTAAAGGCTCACGTGTCACTACTGTTCTAGCTGATGAATATGTAATCCACCAGGTGGATGATTTGGAATTAGTTGGTGGCAAGTGGTGGAAAGAACTGAATAAGAGGAGTGGGATAGATAACTGTACAGCAATGAAAAACAAGCTCTTTCTCCTGTTTTTGCTTTGCTATTTGTCACTGTCTGTATCTGTGAAGACATTCCTGAACTTTTGGATTCCTCCAGCTGTAATTTTAATCATTTTTATTAACCCAACATACAAGCGAGTGTTGATGATGGAGGGAGGAGCATCTGAAAGAGAAAAAAAGGTTGATAAAGTGCTTAAGATGTTTTAATCTACAGCTGTAGTTCTTAATTAAAAAGTTATGCTAAAATTGTATACAGTACTTCAGTTCCACAGTACTGTTAGACACAGAGACAGCATAAACTGGCTGCAAGTTGTTACATGCTTATTCTTGTCAGAATGTCTGTAAAAGAAAGTGATTTCAGCATGGTAGGCATCCTGGCCAGAAGAATTGATAAAACTGAGTTAAGCAGAACACTAATTTTATGCACTGTTAATTGCCTTGAAAATGCTGCTTTTTATGCAGGAAAGCAATGTCCATCAACTTCTGACTGAAGGGAGAGAAATAAGATGCTCGACGTTACTTCTACTCACCTTCCTGGGAAAGGTTGGTTTTCACGAAGTGAGACAAGATAAAAAAAATCCCTCACAATCTTTTCTGTAACTTCAAAAAGGAAAGAATGTAATGTGCAAATAGTTAACTGTGTGGTTTTACTATTCAAACAAGTTCTCTACCCCATCATCGAAGAGTAAAAAGAACTAAAAAACAAAAAAGAAGCATCCGAATAAATGCAAGTCTTGAATATGAAATCATTTGCTAGGAAAACATTCTAAAAGATTAAAAGGTATTTTGCACATTTCCCATGAGACAGTGCACAGAAGTGTTAATCTTTTTCAATTTGCAAAGGAAGAAAAAGAATATCTGGAGGTTAATGAGGGTATTACAGAAGGACAGAAGGATATGGCACACAGATATACGCAGGCTACATTATATAGATGTCTAGCAATTATATTTTGAATGATGGAGAACCTAGAAAACTTCTCTGATTTCCATAGTTTCTCAGTGGCTGGCAAAGCACAAAGCAGTGAAGCAGAGAGACTAAATCAAGCAAGAAGGATTAAGCAGACATATATATTCTGTCAGCTTATGTCTACCAATCTTTTTTTTTTTTTTTGTACCTAACCACAGAGGAAAATATATTGCAAAGTAGATGTCCTTTGTTGCCAGTATAGCAGTGGAAACCAATAGTAGCTGCAGATTCTTTCCTGAGTTGGAGTATGGAAAAGAGTGGAGTGATAAGCTTCCAAGTTCTGCTTATGAAAGTGGTCAGAAAGCAGAGCCAATATAAATGGATTTAGCCTTAGTCCTTCAAGAAATGCTTTGACATGACTGCATGCTTTTAGCTGGAGTGGACAGCTGTGAGCACAAGTACAAAGAAAAATGAGAACATTTCACTTCTACACTTACTCCTGGGACAGTCACTCAAATATACAACTGCTAAGTAAACCTCACTTTACCTATCCAAGACTTAATGGTGGAACCTACCTCCTGGTGTCTCATCTGTCTAAATACTCCCACCAAAATCAAATGACTGTGGAGAGGTTTTGCAGGATCTGGCCCCCAAAGGATAACTGTTTCCAAACTCTTATTTAGGATTGAGGTTCTACTGGTATTCTTAAAAAAAAAACAGCCAAAGGTGGCTGTCATTGATTACATTGTAATTAAAGAACAGGATATTTAAATTCAGTTTAATCTCCTCCTAGCTCTACTGAAAATGTAACTCTCCTTAAATGAAAGCCACACTTACAATGCAGGACACAGTGGTTTACAGGGTAATAGGTTTACAGAGTAATTTGCTACTGACAGTTATCAAAAGCATCAGGATGTATTTTGAAATCAGAAGGTCAACAGAGGTTTTGTAAAGAGTAAGGTTTTGATATTGCCCACAAATATTTCTTCTCTTTGCTTCTTTTGCCTTCAGTCTTTGGAGAAGTGGTTCCCTTCCCCCATCTAAACCCATCTCTAGTTTCTGATATTTTAGACAAGTGAAAAACAGAAGATAAACTGCATTTATCATTCTTATTAGTAATTTTTCTTCACTAACAATTCACTGGAAACATAGGGAAGCAGCACTGACAGGCAGTGATGTTCCAAAAACATGACAGCAGTTCTGTTTTCCCTCCAAGGAGAAAAGGAACTGCTTTTCAATCACTCTTTTTTTCTTTTCTTTCTTTCTTTTTAGGTGCAAAAAAAAAAAAAAAAAAAAATTATCATCTTTCAGAAGAGAAAAAAAAAACAATTTTGTTTTTAGGTATGTTTTATCTTTAACCATTTGTAACTATTTGCCACTGAAAGTCATTGTTACCTATTTTTGAATGTTTTCTCTGCTTAAAAACAATTATTGAGACAGTTTGTAGAAGAAGCAATTCAGTTTGACAACGAAAAACAATTTTTTGTAAAAAATGTGTAGTGTAAGTATTTAATGGTCAGAAGTTTGAAAAATACAAAATAGGTTTCTAGACTAAAACATAGCTGGTAGTTCAGGAAAAATTCTTTCAACCTTTGCTACATGTGGCAACTATTCCATGTTTAATCCAAGGCTGACAGTTGAGTTTTCAAAAAAGTATTCAATCTTCAGGTCAGATCCAGGGAACATAGATAAGGTCTGCAGTATTTAACTTTATGGAAGAAATAAAAATGTCCTTTGGCACCTATTTTTTTTTTTAATGTTGTAAAATAACACTGAGAGAAAAAATAAGAATGCATAAGAATGAGGGCACTTTTTAGTACACTTCAATCTGAAGAAAAGTCACATATTACTCGTGCTATTAAGTGATTTTTACTCATGGTCTATCAACTGTGATCTGCTACAATGACACAAACAAGAAGGATCTTGTCCTGCTTCAAGTAGAAGTACTTTAGAAATCAATGACCATTCTGTGTTTAACCAGTCATAAAAAAGACAGTTAAAATCTTGAAAAACTGTAGAAGTTATGCCTACAGCTGCCTCAGAGATAGGCAAGTCTTTTATTTATATCAAAATATTAGCGTTATTTTCACCTCAAATTAAAATCAATACATATATGTAAGCAGCTAATTCCATGATTTCCAGACCTTTGCAGGAAGTAACTTCCCTATTTTGATCTCACCAGAGACATATATTACTGTCTTTTGGTGATTTCTCCATAGCAAGGAGATCATCAAGAAAATATTTCCCAGAACCTAAGAGACATAGCTCAAGAAACTTTAAATACAAATGAGTAGTTTCATTGGCTTTAGCTTATTTGCTAGTGCCAGCGTATGTTGCGCTGAGCCTCTGGGATATGGCAGCATTTCGAAGAAACTATGGGAATGAAGAACAAAAATGACATACTTAACCTTTGACTGAATTGTGTATAGCTTCTATGTCAAGGGAGAATAGTAAGAATTCTAATATACAATAATTATTCATAAACATCGCTTACACTACAAATTCAGCTGAATTTTTAAGAATCTTTCCCTTAAAATGAATAGCAGTAAGGAGAGAAGTCTTCCACATTTTTCTTTTTTAGGCAATTAAAATTCTTCATCAGGATCTGTGATGGTGAAGGTTAATGTGGCCTTTATAATTTGAGATGAAACTGACCATGTCCTTCACTTTTTCTGCACTTTCACCATCTCTCCTCAGTGTGAAAACACAGCAGTCTTCACCACTACAGGCAACTTTTAAAGATAGAGGTATCCAACCCAGTAGACCAGGTTAAATAGCAGGAAGGATGTAGGAAAAAAGACCCTAGAGTAAGAGTCCAGTTCTAAGATGTCTATGTGAATCCGTCCTCTCCTCCATGAGCCCGATTTACATTCTTCATAACAACAGAAAAAACTCTGGCAGTCTTTCCCATCCAGACATTCATAGACACATGCCTCTTCAAATTCTTGCCAGTACATCGCATTGTTCAATGTGATGACTGTAGTTGGTGGTCTCATATCAAGTACAGAATAATTCTGAGGGGAGAAAAAGAAACAAGCAATGTGATAAACTTGTATGGATGATGCACAATTAATAATCAGAAGAGAAATCACACGAGACATGAAAGATGAGCTGGGAGTAAGATGACAATACCATAGGAATTCTAGATTTAGAGCAACTATCTTTCTTTCCATCAAAAGATGCCTTATCAGATGAATTTCCAGAGCGGTTGTGGAGCGCTAAGTTAAATAAGCTGCATTCACTACCTCTTAAACTTACCATGATTTATAAAAACAGATATAGTTTGCAACAAATAGCTATGATTTCAGTTCTAATACACTTCTAACTACGTTAAACTTTTGAACCCAAAATATTTGGAAATCCATCTGAAAGTTTGCTAAAGATTTTACAGATATACACAAATTATTTTCTACAAAACTCATTAACTAAAACTGCGTATACATTTTTGATAGAACTAGTGCTTACTAATTTTTACTAAAATGTAATGAAAAAGCACAGTACTACATAAAGCAGAGACACAACATTCCTGAGTAAAAATAGCACACAATATTTACACTTGACCCTTCTCCCTCCCAAATCATTTGATAAGTCCTTATAGTAAGAGGCAGCTATGTTCCTCTACCACAGTCAAAAACAAACTGACCTTTTAACAAAAAAGCAAAATGATATTTATAGTGAAGTCAGGGTAAAGTATAACATAGCATTACAGCTTTCTTGGGAATTATTGCAAATAAATGTCAACCATACATTCAAGCCGCCATTACTGTCACAGAACTAAACACGGTACTTACCATCACATGACCAAAACTGACATCTGGTAGCTTAAATAAGGATAACAAAAGAATTATTCAGAAGAAAATATAAGTATTGCTTCATATGCCTCTGATACTAAATACCATTTCTTAAAACAAACCTTTAAATGCATTTCTCTATAAAACTCTTCATATTAAGCCTTCAAATTATTTAATGTAGTATTATGCACAATTTGAAACTGCATGAAACCTCAGGAGAATGTGCACCTAGTTTCCATCCACTTTAAGTCTTTATTCAACCTATTTTTTTTTAATTTAGTAAACAATATCTAAGTAAGGATTTCTTCATGTGTTAACTTACATATGATCAATGTTGCATGTTTTCCCTCATCTTTTTTTTACATCTGGAAATACATCCTGCTCACAAGGATACTAAAGACTTTTTCATTCAATCTCTATAGGACAGCAATTTTAGTTTGATCATTAGCAAGTTCACTTTGATTGTCTCATAAATTTCTTTTGGTAACACTCTTTCGCCTTTCTTCTGTAATGCATTTTTACAAATAGCTATTAGAGGTTTAATGGAGTTTTCATTAACTAAGTTTATCAGTTTCTAGGCTTTCTCTAATTCCATATTATTTTAATCTTCTCTTCTGTTATTTCTTCATTCGATCACTTTCTATAGCTTTTGTTTGAATCCACTTCTACTTCCTGACCAATTATTCCCAGTATTTACCTTTCTCTTTCTTTAGTTTCCACCTTCATAGTTTTCCTATTTGACTTTGTATTGCTGTTTTAAATGATTATATGTAAAGAGCTGGTGTATCATTATTAGAAAGGTCTTTTAGTCCAAAAATCAACCTTTTTACAAAGTCTTTGTAAGTCCCCTCCTTTGTTCTTGTATGTAGGAATATTTGACCACAGGGCTAAAAGTAAGTGCTGGTTCCCAATATAAAGAACAAAATTCCATTTTCAAAGTTCATAAATATTCCTCGACCAGTTAAGATACAAGATAGCAGATGCATTTGAATATGCACTGATGTACGTATGATGTTGTAACGAGCTATGATACCTGTTCCAGTGAAGTCCTTTAGGACTACTAGCAGAGTAATGAGAGGGCAAAGGACACATGGGCAGAGCTGCTGCTTTATGGTCAGCAGGTTGCTTCTGTTAGGAACAGAACTCCAGGCAATTACTTTCCACCAGCTTTCAGGGCAAATAATATCACGAAGTGGGAAAAGCTAGGAGGAGTGGAGTGTAATGAGATTACAGGATGTTACTGAATGATTCTCGACCCTCTGAGCCACAGCCTTGAAAATAAAACACTCCTGTCTTACCGACTTTTTCTTCTTAGTACAGTTCGGTTTCCTGCAACTGGAGTAGTAGTTGAGGGTTGCATACTCCATCAGAGCAGCAAATACAAATAGAAAGCATACAGTCACAAACAAATCCATAGCGGTGACATAGGAGACACGGGGTAATGACTTTCTTGCAATAGTGCTCAAAGTTGTCATGGTCAATACTGTAGTAATCCCTGAAGAGAAAAACAGGATTTACTTTTATGTAACATCATTTCTGTAGGCTTAAAAGAATCTTTGGAAAATAATACACACAACAGAATGCCAAAGTATACACAAATAATCAGAAGAAATTCATTAGTTTTGTCTAGTAGTATAAAAATAATGAAAATAACAACAGTAGATCAATAAGTATTTAGTAAACAAAGCTGTTCATACTTGTCTTTGCAACACAGAGGTTCCCATGCCCCTCAGTATGCTTTTCCTCATCTCCTTATATTTTTTTAAGAAAAGTAAAAGAAAGCCTAATATATATGGAACCCAGAACCATTAGTACAAACAAACAAACAAAGCAAAACCCCTAGAAAACATAAATGAAAACATGGTGTTTTTAACAGCAATACTGCTCTCATGAAAAATCTTGTGCTAAAAATAAAAAAGAAAAAGAAGAAAATAAAACAACTTTTGCTGTTGATTATTAATTTTGAAAATACATTCTCACACTGCTGCTTTCTTGGGAGTGTGCCACTGCTCTTTTCTTTCTGGGTAAGGGAAAACAGATTCTCATACAAACTTCAGATGCAACCTTAATGGAAATAGCTTTTTCAACTTGTACGAAGAATCCCATCTTAGATTGATATAGTAATAATGAATATAATCTGGATTACTTAGAGTGAAATATCCTGAAACAATAAAACCAGTATTAGAATGAAGTCTACGCAGTGTCAGTTATCTGGCTGTTAGGTAATTCATATCATTGGTGTTAATTCCTCAGCAACCGATGGCTTTTCATTCCCACTTTGGACTGATGTTTTTAATCATTTGTTATGAATCACCAGTCTTCAGATAGGAAAAACTAAAACTCCTCTATGACTTGGAAAGAAAAATAAAGCTCTCACTCAAATAAGCCTCAAAAGAGAGCCTGCTCTAAAAACATAACTGTAAGGTAATCTTTCTTTTTATAGTTAAAGTGGTATTTTGCAATGACATACAGTGTTTGAAATGGCGGGGGATAATTTAAATTATGCCTTATAGTAAAATTACTTCCCACAAATGGCACTGTAGAGAGAAAAAAGTATCTGTGGATTACTTTTGACTACTTTCTCCTTGCTTAAGTATACCCACCTCTGAATTTTAGCACTTGAAACTACAGCAATTCACAAGAATAACCTGCTTCATTCAAACCATAAGAAAGTCTCTGGAAGAGCCAAAATGCAGATTATTGCGTGGGCCTGGATTTTCTCTTACAAGAAATAACAAATAGAAACAACAACAACAACAAAACATTGCTGAAAAAAACCAACCCCACAACCCAATAATCAAGATCAAAGCAATGCTGGTAGAAAGTGGGAAACATGGATAATCTTCTTTCCATGGGAAACTTCCTTATTCAGTGCATGTCACCTCAGTATTTGCACCGTCTTGCACTGGAACCCAGAGCAGCCACTGTAGTTCACGCAAACTTTAAGCTAGCTGGTTCAACTAACCATATACATTAAACAACACAAATAGTACAAAAGATTTATCTCAGTATTACCAAATGCTTTGCAGATTTTTCTGAGGTTTTGTGATTTTCAATAAATTTCTACTGCTGCTAATGTTACTCTACATAGGAACTGCAATTGCATTTTCGAAATTCAGCATAGACATGCTTTCAGACTTTGTACATATCTTCAGCATCTAAAAGATACTACAAAAATATTTGTTTCCTCTCAGTTGTACCACAATGCAGGTAGCTGCCACAATCCAGTAACATCTCCAAACCTCTCAACAACAGCTCTGTAGCTAACAATCCTTTTGAAAGGTCCAGAGACAAATCCTATGCATTCATCAAAGTAGTCAGCTGCAAAGATTTTCAGCTGCAACAAGTGTTGGCTCACTAGCCTTAATTTGGCCCATACTAGCTATAAATTAATTTTTCTTCCTGTGTGACCATGTCTCAGATCTTGGGAGGCACTAACTTTTTTTATTCAAATGAAACTAACAGCATCCATCCTCAATTATTTTGACAATGAATCATGTTTTGCTATCAAAATACAAAACTTTCGGGAACAGAAAGTTTGATAATACCACAAACCATCACACTTTCCAGATTATTTGTCACATTTCACATTGTGTCAAGGACATGACATATGAGCGCTGAGAACAGATTTGGAAACATTCAAAGCTAAAACAAACAGATTTTTACTTCCATTATTTATATAAAATATTTTCACAATATGACAACCATTATAAAAGAATCATTCTTTATTTAAGCTGAGGCTTAGACTTGGATTCCAGCTCAGACTTTAGACAAAGAATGAGCTTTTGAAATAATAAAAATCCTCCCTAGTGTATCAGGTTTATACCTGACATATTGACACAAGTTTTGAAATATTAAAATGAGTCTTATGAGGATATACAGAGAGCAAAGAGAAAGAGGTGTATAAGATGATATAGTTTTATATTCCTATACAAGTGTAAGTCAGAATATGCCGATATGCACATAAAAATAGAATGAAAAACCCACCACTGGCAAAGAGAATATCTAGATTCCTTACCTTTAGTTCATTTTATCTATCATGTTAAGAAAACTCAGTTTGGTGTGTGGTTTCAAATGCAATAAACTTTGACAGTTGAAATTGTTAAGTCTCTCACTTCGGAGACATCAGTACTGCAAAGTGATCTTTGAATCTGTTATTGAAATTTGAAGTGCTTTGGAACTATTTCAACTGAATTCTAATACCAGCTAGGAACAGCTTTGAAGTAACCTGGCTCCAAAACTTTCAGGTAGATAGGTCTGAGAAGAAGCACATGCTTGTGTATAAATGCCACTTTTGTGACATTTATATTCTCTGAACAAATTCCATACCAAAGATGGTATGGATATTTGATAAATCAATAAGGATTTTCCAGTAGATCAGTGTAGGTATACAAAATGCATGAGAACACTTTAAACTTGAGACCATTGGTATAAACAGTTATTTAAGATAACAGTTGTCTGAAAGCCGCTTACTGTGCAGTGGTATGTCAAGTAAAGTATCAGGAGTATTAGAAAATACTTGGTCAGGGAAGCTCAATTTTTCTTATTTTCTTATTTTCCTGTAGGAAAAGGAGCATTGGTTTACCCAGGCTATCACTTGTCTATAAACTTCATTTCTTCACCTTTCTGTTCTGGCACTTGTTTTGAGCACTTGCTTTATTTTTCACGGAGTGAACTTAAGGGAAAATGACAAGGAGAGCAATGTTCATTTTTTATTAAACATCATCTCTAACTACTTTTATACCAACACATTGATGGCCTTGATACCCACTACATTTTTTTAAGCTGCCTTCTGAAGTTGCTGTATAGTAACTGCCTCTTCATATTATACATTACAGCCATTTTTTTAAAAAGCAGAGGAGCTTCAGTTTAATTTAATTCCCTTCATCCTCAAGAAAAACAACCTCTTATTTTCCAGATCATAACTTTTCTTCTGACACTTGCTGTTTCTTCCTGACTGTGAACATTGGGAGAAGATCATTTTGATTACCAGAGACAGGTAAAAACAGGAGAGAACTATTTTTTCCCCTCTGAATGGAGAAGAGTATAACTGGAGATCACAAAACACAGTTCTCATCCAACAACTGAATTCTATTTCCATTTTGCCACTGACTCTTCAGGTGTCCTGGAGTGAGTCACACTAACACTCTTGGTCTCAGTCCCTCAAAGAGCATGTTAAAAAGGGGTTGTGATGCCAAGTTTTTAAAAAGCACTTAGACGCCTTTAGACAGTGCTGCTGAAAGGATGATTATGGTCCCATTTTTTTTCCCTCAGCCAAATACCCCTGACTGCATTTAGTTTTCCAGCACAGAAATAGCTTATTACTTATAGTTATTCAGAAAGGGGCAAAACCTGTCCTTCATGTAACCCTGAGTAGTTGCCAATAGCTTAGAAAATTACTCATTAATTTCAGAGAGTGAAATGTTTCCCTGATGCTTGTCCTTCACATTAATGCAGTTATACTCAGGGCAGTTTTGGTGCACTGAGTCTACAATTCATTTCAACTAATTAGCAGGATAATTTCAGTGGTTTGCCTTTGGCTGTATTACTCAGATTTTACCATGTGCCACTCTCCAAATGTGAATGTGTGTTGCTCAGACAGATTCATAGCTTCTGTTATACAGGCAGACCTACAGTAAGCTGAGAACATCTGCTTACTGCATCCCAAGAGTCAAGAGGCCATTTGCAGTTTGGGAGTAATGGGTCTCTGATCATGTACAAAAAGAGGTGACCCACATACATATTATTATCCAATCATAACATTTATAAGAAAGTTTTATTTTATTTAAAATTTCTATCAGAGTTTTATGAGTTCGCAATCATAGCCACTGAATATAGCCTTGGAATATCTCACTTTCATGGTCTTAATTCAAATTCACAACCTTAATATAAAAATAGATTTTTTCTCTGAACTTCATGCTGGTCATGGGAGTGAGGCAGGGAGAGCCACACTGTTATGCTCAGTACCCTACTTCTGATTCTAATTAACTGAAATCTGAGCTGTGTGGTGCGGAGAACTACCCTCGGGGACAGGGTATGATGGCTGCCTCCAGAAAATTAGTAATGCAAACTGCTAGACACCTTTTCTCCCTTTTTACTTTTCTGGTAAAAAATAAGGATTATGGAATATAAGTCAAATGGATGCTCCGCACACACATGGGGCTTTGTACTCCTAGTTGAAAAAGCCAGAGCATGGTCAATCTTTTTTTCTCCACTGAGCCATTCAATTTCAGAAGAAAGTTGTTCCACAGAAAAGTATGCTAAAGGCCTATTGTTCAATTTTCTGGCCACCAGGAGAAACTGCGCACAGCCACAACTGTGCACTGTGCACATCACACAGCTGCTCTGTACTCACTTTTGGTCTATCTTCATGCTGTCTTGGAGGTAGAAGGGGTCACAGAATAACTTTTAGGATCTGTCATGTTGCCAGACCACTCTGGCACTCACAGAAGGGGAATGAGGTCTGAATATTCCTTTCTCAGAAAATGCTAGCTGGACCCACAAAGTGCCACATGGCTACGTTTGTTAGTTTTACAAACTCCTGTAGCAGATCTTGCAGATTTCAGTCTTGAGCTGATCTCATGCAAAAAGGGTTTTAATACAGAATTATCTGTAAAATGTGAACTGGAGTTGTCTGCTTGCATTTGTCCTATCAAAGGTTCTCTTGGGTTTTCCTTACTATCAATCCTGCTACCATCCACTGAGCTGCTCTTGGCTTGAAAGATGTCTCTTGTCATTCACTAAGATTTAAAGCTGATACAACCTCTCCCTAGAAAGATGTCTGAGGATTGAGAGCAGGCATGGATGGCATATAGTTTTACTGCTTAAATAAAGCTGTGGCTAGTGAGGGACTCAGAGAGTATTTTTGATAATATAATTCTTCTGTCATTCAGCAGAAGGTTAATAAGCTTTTGTAACACATAAGTTTTAGGAAGAAGGCTTTTATACCAGGTGTTAGTACACCCTGAATAGATGACCATTATGCTTTTCGTGTAAATTAAGGACATAGAAATTGGGATCTGAATTCTGGAAGAGTTCAAGGGACTTAGCAACTAAAATCTCATTCAAAGTGAATGGGCTTCAAAATCTCTTTAGCACTTCCTTTTTATTTTTCCCTTCAGATCCGCCAGGGGGTTTAGGCTGGAAACTAGAACACTTAAAATTGGTGGCTTCTCAGAATTATTAGTGCAGGAGAAGGACAGACAGAAACAGGACAAGTCATTTTGAAGTACTATATAGCAGCTTCTCCCTTGAACAAGTTGTCTTCCCCCTGAGATCAAGTGCAGCACCTATGTTTTGGTGTTCCGAAGAGAGCAGACAGAAATGAATTTGCACAAAAATTAAAAACCATTTCTGGTAAATGCTTAGTTATTTGGGTGGAATGGAATGAGAAATACTTGATTAGAAGTTTAGAGTAGTGAATGTTCATGCAAATGGCCTTTCCTATCCCGTGGTTTAGATGAAGGCCTGTTGTCTCACAGAAGGCCTCGAGGACGCCATGCCTGCTGCCTTTATGCAAACTCTGGGAAAGCTCAGCCCATCTGTAGCCCTTGTCCTTGCACCTCCTTGCATCAGTGCCTCCACTTCAAACCTGGGATTCAGTTGCTTTTACAAATGTTTCCTGTCCAAAAGATTTTTTCTGTCCAAAAAAATCAAGCAAGTCATTTTTCAATAATTTGTTGTTTTGTGTTGGAATGATTTAGAGGGTGCAGTCATTTAAACGGAGATGGTGAAAAGCTCCAGCAGGAGGAAGCAATGAATAGCTAGGAATGGTAACACCTACCCTTGAAAATAGGCATGTAAACCTTGACATAGCCTCCCCTTTTTCCTAAACTGGTAGACTTCTGAATAAATTAGTCATTTGCAGCTCTGGCAACCTCAGTCTGGGCCAAAATGTTTTTCCTTCAGTTCTGATGTACACCTATTAGGCTGTTGTCATATGGCTCTATGCCCTTGACACTTGTAAAACCTGCATGTTTTCATATAGACACAAGAAAAAATGCTCATAGTTTCTCAGCATACCCTGAGGCACAATGCCAAAAAGCACACACTGATCCAGACATAAATGACCTGCTGAAAAATATTTTCAGCACAACTTATGAAAAATATCTATACACTTAGAATGGGGCTTAACTTCAAGCCCACAAACATAAAACACTTTGAATGAATTAACGTTATTATATTCCACAGTTTTCAGCATACATAGGACATCATTTCCTATAGGGAAAGAGTTTCAGAAGAAAAAGAGGCCAGCAGTGCAATTTATTAATTCTTCAAAGATGTCACTGAAATATCATGGTGAGAAGAAGGAGAGAGCCATTAACTCTAGAATATTATGCAAAATATGTGGCAGTGTCATTCCAAAGGGCCAGGGTAGTTTACTTTTAATTACAGTTTTAAAAGGCTTCATTGATAAATAGATCCGGGTCTGCAAGACATGGTAGCGTTAATCCAAAGCATATATCTTGTGGTCATTTTGAAAGGAAGCTGACATTTTCAAATGACAGTGTAGAAATTACTAGAGAGCAGAGAAAGGAATTATTAACAACTTACCCAATGCTGTTCTTGCTGGTGTGGCATCTTTTTTAATCCAAAAGGACACCCAGGAAAGAACAACAGTTAATATACAGGGAATGTACGTTTGAATAGTGAAGTATCCCATTCTTCTACTTAAGTCGAAGTATATAGTCATGACTACATAATCACCTGCAATAACAGCACAGAAAATAAATTGACATTGTGGTAAGATACATGTAGTTCTTCAATGAGCTGCATTTTTACACCCCATAAAATGCAGCATGTGAAATATTTCTCAATGTTTTGAGAGCATCTGAACAATAATGTTCACATAAAATAGAATTGAAATAAACTTGTCCATTCTAATTTCCTGTATTTTAGGTCTCTGTGAAAATGCTGACCTATTTGGACAGGCAGAGGCTCTTGGGAATCCTTCAGGATGAGTAAGCTTTTGAAAGGCATCTTGGCTTTCCAGACTTGGTATTTCTGGATGGCTGAGTGGCCACAAACATGAATCTACCTTAATTCACTAGATCTGGAAGCAGCCCACACAAAATCCCTCCTTCAGCAGACTGTGCTGTCCTTCTTCCAGGTTTGAATGACTTCTGTTATCTTTTTCTAATATGTGAATCAGGTGGTAGGGGTCTATATGACAAAGTGTAGCATGCACATCAGTATGCCTTTACAAAAGAAGTTATTTATAGACACTAGAGCCTTGATGCTGGTGAAAGAGGTCAGAATGCATACTTTTAAAGGTCATTACTATAAATCAAGAATCTGTTTTTGTCAGCATTCTTCCATCTAAAAGTAGTAGTGGTCACTTGTGGTACCTGTAAACCTTCAGAAGATGAGCCTGGATATAATGCTTCTTATTCTGCGGGATACTAAAAATCATAAGATCAAGAGCTCAGTAAGAAGCCTGTTTTATCTCACATTATATGATTTTCTTCACACTATCTCTTCTGCTAATCTTCACAACTCCACAGGGTATAACAATCTGTCCCCCTCTCTCTACCCAGTACAGACCTTATCACCTCTATCCTTAGTAGCAGCTCCCTCAGCTTCACAGCTGTTAACTATCCTTTTCTCTCAGACAGCCACAGTGATTAACAATAATGAAATTGAACTGAGACCAATTTCTGTACTTTGCTTGGAGTATGTTGATTCAATTTTAGATGTGAAGAAGAGTTTATAAGCCAGAGAACTTTTGTGGTTTTTTTTTGTCTGACTACATCACTCGACTAATAAATTATATTGCTTCTTGTTACAAGCCTTGCTTTTCTAGAATAAGATATTTGCAGAAGACATAATTTGCTATAGTTAGGTAAATCTGCCCTGTTACAGCAAAATTCCAAAAAAAAATTGAAGAAATTGGTAGCACAGAGGAATTAATCCCCAAAGAAATGTATGTACGATTTTTCCAAGTAGAAGCAGAATGGGTTAATTAGTAATTGAGACAAAGCATATTGTTCTAGAAACAGAAAGAATATGAACAAAAGCATTGAATACAGTGGATGTTTTGACAATAGCAAAATATGACATAGAAAATAAATTAATTCAGTAAAAATAACTTCCACCCAAAGAAACTCTGAAGGCCGCTATAAAATGAGTGAACTTCCATAAGGTAAAAAGGCAAAGATAAATAAAAATCTGAGGGTGGCATTTGGGAAGAGAAACTTTCAACAATGAGTAAATAAGAAAATTGTATGTTGTTAAGACATCATTCTAAGATATATGTGGAAGAGGTTTGATAAGCTCATGGGTGCTTCCATCATGCCTCTGTTAGATGAATGGATGGATTTTCATGAGTACTGTGCAAGTACAAACGTTATGACCCCAAGAAGTTGGACGTTCATTTCAAATGCCTTATGCATTTGACACATAAAGTCAGAGCTTTAATACTGGAACTCAGTGCTGTTAAAAGTAGAAAGCAGTGCACTACGATGTAGTGAGCCTTGTGGACGTTCACAGATTGGTTACTTTCATTCCGCTAATACCCAGCACTTTTCTCCATGCAGAGAATGGCAGCAGGGAAGTGACATGGGTTAAGTATCCACTGGTTCTTCTGGCTTATTATTAAACCTTATCAGCATCCTAATCTTCTACTGACAGGAACAAACTCAGCTACTCAATGTGACTAAGCTGAATTTTACAATTCAATACGATTTTAATTTTTTCAATACAATTTCAATACAGTTTTACAAATTCCCAAGTATCCAACAAAGACCTACAGAAGCACCCAAAGAATATGAAATTCTAGGATAAAAATTGGCTCAATTCATTTAACCACTAACCTCTATTCTTGTCTGAAATTCACATAAAAATTCTCACATGAAGAAGGGAGACACAGTCATATAGGCAGTAGCTGTGCATATGAACTTATATACTGTGCTGTACTCTAATTTACACAACGATAGGCAATATAAAAATACAATGGGGGAATAATTTTGTTCAGTAGAATTACTGGCACACAGTGGAGTAAGATAAGAATTAGCTTGTTCTCCCACAAAGAATCTTGCGGAACTTGGAGAGGAAACAGCTTGGAGAATATGAATATTGATGGTAATGGATAGGAAAATGAGAAGGAAATTGCCACTGCTGAAATGGTGACGGAAAGTAAAAATGTTAAGGCTGCTGATAAAGATAAGCCCTTTTCTGTGCTACATATACTGAATGCATTTTTTAATAGTTTTTGTAAATTTTGGTTTACAACTAGATGACCACTTCAGTTCTATCCTCAGCTAGTGTTGGGACACCTGAATTGTAGACACAGAATAGCAGGCCTGTGTGTGCTGTGGATACTTTCCTTGACGTACTGCTTCAAGATACATTATTATTATCAAAGTCTAAATTACTTCTTCCAGAAACCTGCATTATTTTCTCTATATCTAAAAGCACTTGGCTGCAGCTTAAAGAAAAGTAACCATGCTACGTATATTTCTAAATTTCTCTATACACACATAATAATTTGACAGGTACTCAACATTCATGAAAAACTAATTTTCAGAACAAAGAAACACTCCTCTCTTCTAAAAGACCTGACCTACAATCCATTCTGTATGTCCTGCAGGCGTGAGCAACCCAAAGGACAGGAAAAGCTTTCAAAGGCTCGGCACTCTTTCTCCTTGCTCCTTCACCAGCCTTCACAACCCCACCAGCCATCACTGTGACTGGTAGGACAGGAGCTGGGGCTCATTATGCGACAAAACCCAGCAGACAAGATGGGAAAACACTCCTAAGTGCATATCATTAAATCAGTGTTCTTGATTTAAAAGCAATCACAGAATGATTGCCTGCCTAGGGACCACTGTGATAGCAAATATCAGGAAACTTCACTTTGCAACTCAGAGAGGAGTTCTACTTTTTAACAGCTTAAGGAATTTCTCAGAAAGGCAAACTAACTTTTAACTGAACTATCAGACCAATTAACTGAAATAATGAAAATTACCTTAAGGCAAAATATTCCATGACCATTTTTCTATAGCAAGAACAAAAGGTGCATCTTGAGGCAGGAATAGGGCAGCAAGGCTTCCCATGAAACCAAAATGTCTGTCTGTGACCCATAGGACTTGTATTAGTTTAACATTTTAGTATGAAAATAGGACACCATTTGGAACAATAATGATTTTTTTAAGGAATAATCACTGTGGATTTTAATGAAAAGTGCTAAACTATAGTCTATTTCCATTTTTTATTAAACATTAAGGACATGCTTGACAGAATTGCCAGAATTTTATCTGCACTGTATCAAGAACAGAACCCTTTAAGAGCGAAATATTTTAAGAAAATATTTTACAAATAAGACGTGATATACTGTAAATCATTTATTTACTCAAACCACATTCTACTATCTTACCACATGCTTTCATTCATCCTCCTATTATACTCTGAAGTTAATGTGTACTGCAATCCCAATTATCTCAGAAAACAAAAGTTGAAGGATGAATGACTTTACAAAAACTGCAATATGAAACTACAGTGTATACATAAAACAATTTCAGCATGTAAGTGGAAGCTCACAATCTAATTGTCCATCACTAGAACTGGAGAATAATGAGGAGTGGCAGAGTTTACCCATGTTGTTATGAGAGTTTAATTACAGAAAAAAAAAAGAAACATAGTCATTAGAAAGACTCACACAGTATGTCACAAGTATTTTTTTAGCAGTAAGAGCATAGTCTACATTGAGGCATCTCCCCTATTATCTTAATAAATCACATTTATCTAATAGTGAGCAGCCTAATTTTCTAAGATTCAGTTTTTCATCTTTTCTTCATTTTGTTTTTATTTGAAAGCAAGGCAAGACAATATTTAATCCTGCTATTTAATATGCAGCTCCTTCCAATTTGCTTTTTGGTTTTTACTTCACCAGGCCCCCTAGTTTTGTTTCTTGAGCTAGGTTTATGTGATTTCTTAATCAGTTGAAAGTTTGCTAACCATTTGGCCACTGTTTATCATGCCTACAGTACAGTGTTCTTGAGTTACACTTACAGTTAATTTCTCTGTAATATAGGTGATTTGAAGACTATCAGCTAAAGACAAGGACCACTCCTGTTGAACACATTGGCCAGACAGATGACAAGTAAAAGCAGTGAAAAACAAATTATAATCTAAGTCAGGAGTTAGAGTACATTTTGTGGAATGTTCACCAGGGAGGTTTTTTTTATAAAAGATTCATGCTCTTGTTGTAGTGCAGGTGTCAGCTGGGGTTGTGCAGGTTTTAGGTATGCATGCTTCAGGTTCAAGAGCTGGTTTCAGGCTGCAGACTTTGCACACTCTGGAAATAATATTTCAGCACAGAACAAATATGAAACAGAGGCTGTGGTAAAAAAATGCAGTGTTGCCTAATTCACAGTAGAATTTTTCCTCTAAATCAGATTAAATAGTCATGCAAGGTAGGCTTTTTAATATCCCAGGCCATCGAGCCAAACCCTCAGAAACAGACCCACTTGAAGTACAAATACAGTTGTGGTTTAACCCAGCAGGCAGTGGTTTGCTCACTTCCCACCCTCCCCAGTGGGATAAGGGAGAGAAGAGTATACAAAAAAGAAACTGCAGTTTCAGATAAAATCTATTTACTAAGATAAAAGAGGAAAATAGGAAAAAAAATGCAATTATAACAATATACAAGGGCTGTCCCAAAAGTAATGCTTCCTATTTTATTATGTTGGGCTATGGTGTCAGAGGCAGATGTTGTATGGAAGAAAATATATATCTATATCTGTATCTATATCAACTATATCTAACTATATCATCACTATCTATACCTACATCTACCTCTATCACTATCCACAATGCAACTACTGGGCACCCGATACCCTGCTCACTGACTGATGAACCAACACAATGACTCAACATTCACCAACCAACACCCAGCCAATCCCCGAGCATCAGTCTTCTTGCTAGCACTGCCCCAATGAAAAGAGATGGATCAGGATTTCTTTATGTACACTGCCTATCACTAACAGTTCAGCAGCTGGTCTGCCTAGAGAGTCAGTATCCCATTCTAAGCTGATTTTCCCAGATCTCTCCAGCCCAGGTATGGAGTAGGTTTAAAATTCAAAGTTCCAAAGATCAAGTAAAATGGTAGAAGAAATATCTGGACTGCCTCACTTGTGTTTATGATACCAAAATAATATATTCTTAAAAGAGAAAATAAAAAAATGAAAATTCAATGTTATGGTTCTCTTAGAGTGAAATGGAAAAAAAGAAGAGTCATGAAAGTGTCATTAAAAGTGTCTATCTTTTTCAGCACCTGTGTAAGCAATGAAGAAACACTGAGGACTTTTTGTACACTTTTTTGTGTCTTCTGAAAAATGTCTCTGTCAGTGTACATCAAATGTTCCACTGTCAGGTACAATCTTTGATTCAGGGCACTCTAGGACAAATGCTTCCAAGCCAAAAAGAAGAATAAAATGACCAAGGTAATTCTGTTGCTTAAGGTCTTGTCTTCCTGGAGATGTCATGCACTTGGATGGGAGCATCATACAGCAGAGAAACATGTTTGCACCTCATTCTAAATACTGAGTGTTCTTGTAGTGGTAGCAAGCTCTCATTACACACATATTTTCTGTATAAGCTGCAGGGTTAAATACACAAGAAAAGTATAGAGGTCTTCAGACATGGTATTTGTTGCATTCTCATGGTTGTTATGAGATGTCCTGTCACTGGAACTTACACAATAGCCATTGTACCAATAGAGAAGAAAAAAGCTTTCTGTTCCAAAGATCTTTGTGAATTTACAATTACCTTTGGCCTCATCAACATGTCTATGTATATGTGCAGGTACACACAAATACAGTGTAGCCCAGAGGTGGTTTTCATCACTTATAATTGAAATGTAGACTTCCCAGAAATATATGTACGTTGCAAGTGCTAATTCATTACTTACGTTATCATGGACAAATTACTATTTAAAAAAAAAAAAAAAAAAGAAAAACCATCAAAAAAACAAACCCAACACTAACAACATTGTATCTGCTTACAGATATTGTATAGTTATACGTAGATATATCTTCATAATTAGGCATAATAATAATCAAATGTTGACAAATTACTCTCAAATGTGAAAAGCAAAGCCCAGATCCCAGATCGTACGAAGATGGCAGGTTTTTCATAACTCGGGAAATACTTTGTCCTAAATTATCAGAACTGAAAGATATTATGGCCTGGTTTAGTTTGGTTCGTGTGTGTCCAACAAAATGAAAAATATGATATTGAGGAACATATTTTTACTTGAAGCTATGTTTTTTTTATAGATATGTATCACTATCAAAGATTGCATTTCTGCTATTTGTTCTTCCTTACAGAGTGACGTTTCATCTTCTTTGATTCAAGTAGAATTTTCAAAAGATTTTTATAAAATAACAGTACTCTTAAATGAACTATTGTCTGCTTTTA
Organism: Numida meleagris; assembly: GCF_002078875.1. Lineage (NCBI taxonomy): Eukaryota > Metazoa > Chordata > Aves > Galliformes > Numididae > Numida > Numida meleagris. Next base: position 128,802,723 of record NC_034409.1, read on the forward strand.
AAAGTTAAGATTATATTTCCATCACATACATTTCTTTCATCCTCTGATTCTGTCATTTAGCATTAAATTTGGAGAACCAATGACATCGTTTAAAGCTCTAATTTCTTTGCACTGTTAATTCTTTTCAGAATTATTAGCATGGATAGGTAGTAAAATTGAACTTCTAAATGAAGAACTGAACTGAAAAGTAAATAAAAGATCCTTTTATTTCTTGTGCCCTAACCAATTCATTATATGTTGTACCAGCACTTTCAAAAGCAGTTAGTTACTTTTGATTGAGCTGATATCATTTCACTGTATTTAGCTGTAGCCCATATCTTCTGTTAACTGTATGGAATGCTCTGAAGATAATCGGGAGATTAATTAATGTCCATTATTATAAATGACCTCCAAAACTAATTCTGAAAATACAAACTTTGCAACAAAAAGTACAATTATAGTGTTTGATTGCATGACTGTTTTGCTTATTTCTATACTTACATATGTATGTGCTTTTATAAATATACATCCTGTTCTAACAAATCCACCTATTCATTCTTCTCCGTCCTACTACTGCACATAATACTCTTCTTCAAAGAAGGCTATGTGAAGTTAAAGAACTTATTTGTCTGTGTGATATTACAAGAGCACTACAAGCATCAGAATTGTGTTCAGACTGTTCATTCCTATTATCTTCAGACATAATGATATTTTTATTTTAGAACATAAAATACCCTTTTGTATGTTCTTTAAAATAGAGTATCAATAAAGACAATAGATCTTTAATTTGACTATTGTAAGTTACAAATAATATTGGTAAATCTTAAAAAATGCAATTACAAATCATCTAATGAGAATGAAAATGTACTACCGCCACAATAATTTGATCCATGATTACAAGTCCAGTCCGATTCCTTTCTTAACAATAAAAAAAGCTACACACATAAACTCTGTTTGCATTCATGCATCAAGCTGAGAGAAAATCAATACACAACTATGGTGTAGCATGCATGAATCATTAATCATTATTTATAAGAAGATATTGCTATTTAACATATCTAGGTTTCCTTTTCTAAGAGAATAAAGGCAAACAAAACTAGATGAAGAAAAAACAATAATAAACAGCCATAGCTGTCCGAGTCAGTGAAAGCAGACATGGGATTGGAGTGAAAATGAGTATCATTTATACAGGAATCATTATTTGAGAGGGTTTATGGACTGGGAATTGTGCAGTGCTTGTAGAACAGAACATTTTTCGTGCTCCGCAGAGTATCAAATACCGTAGGAAGACTGAGAAGATACAACACTAAGGACTTGTCATGGTTTTGTGATTTTCCATGTGCGGGCCCATGGATCCCCCGTCCCCTTCGTCACGGAACCGGGCCAAACGCCCATAAACCATTGACAGGACTTTTGCATTCATTTTGCTGTCAATAAATATAAAATCATGAAAGCAAAACTGCAAGATTTATGTTGCCTGTCAATGCTGACCACTTCTTTATTTTTAGGACTGAATTTCTTATGAGAGCTGTTGTTTGTGGAAGGAGGCCCCTTTGTACTGAAGTTTTCTATGAAGTTCCACAAGACTGGATTTGGTGAGCCTGTATTTCCCAAACCAGTTGAAATAATTTTCATTTTACCAAAAAAAACTAATTTCAACTTTTCCAAATAAAATTACCTCTTTTTCTTCTACAGAATCTAATTTTATGTTTCTTTTTTTTAATGATGAAAATGCAACATTGCACCTGAATCACTGGAAGCCCAATCCAGTTTTTCAAGTGGCACTCTGGGAAAGGCTATAGAATCATAGAATCTTTGAATCTTTAAGCTTGGAAAAGATCTTTAAGACCATCTAGTCCAACCATCAGCATATCACCAACATAGTATCAGATTTTTCTCAGCTAATCACAGTTGTAAACACAGTAATTATAGGTAAAGTAAAACAGCTTTTAGAAAAACATACTGTCTTCATAAAAAAAAAAATCCACTAATAGGAGTTGTACTGCAGCCCTTGAAGTTATTTCAGTGCTTAGTTATTTCCACTGCAAAAACCAGGTGCTTTTTTCTTAATCTGCAGTTGTCTAGCATCATTTCAGACCTTGGACTTTAATGCATCTTTGCTAGATTGAAAGACTCTTTTATATCAGTTTTCTTTTTCTCATGCAGGTATTTTGAGATGGTAATCAACTACCAAGATAAACACTTATGGTCTCTTAACACCAGGAGGGATTTCCAGTCTCCAATAACTCTTCATGCTCCTTCATGCACTTCACAACTTCTCAAAACAACTCCTGAATTGCAGCTGTCAGAGTTATGTCTGTAATAGCAGCTGCACAATTACATAATCTATATTATGTATCCAATATCTGTGCTCAGTATTTTGGCCATACCTTCACACAAGGGATGTATTTTAAACTGATGATTATTGACAAGAATGATCTCGGAGTCTTTAGACCTACAGCACCCAGAATGACAGGTCTTTAATTTTAGGAAAGCAAAACCCCTAGGCTTCACCCCCAAGCAGATCTACTGAAGTACTGAAATGCCTAATGGACTTAAATCCAGGCTAAAAAGCTATCTGAACTACTTTCCATCCTCACCTATCCTTGTCATTATTGACCACTCCACCAGTCTTTGTGTCATGTGTAAAGTTAACGGGTTTTAATGTTATGTTCGCTTCTCTGTCATTAATAAAAAGCATTAAATAACACAAACCCAGAAGACATAGCATCTCAACAGAAGGTTCTGAATAACAATGATTTTTCTAGCTATGACTTGAATCCTATCAGGTACTCAAAGTGCAATCCTTTCATATATGCCACAATGATTTTCTTATCACTGTAGCGTCTTAATCAAAATGACATCTTGCATCAAGTGAGATGTCTTACAAATGTACATTATATCAGCACAAATGTATAAACTCATAAAATGATACTGAGTTAGTTTGACAGGAGTCAGTTTCTGTAAATCAATGTTTATTGGTGTTAATTGTATTTTTTCTTATATTGGTGTTAATTATATTATCCTTTATGTTTGTATTAATCCATTCCTGGATCAGCTGTTGCTTTATTTGGCTTGAGATCAATGCCAGGAAGAAAGGTTTGTAATTACTTTGGTAAAATAAAACCCAACCTGTTCTATTTCTTCTCAATCCACCAAAGCTTCCATGAATACTTATTGCAAATGGGCAGTAGTGATCCCTTGTCAAACCTTTAAACAATTGTTATCAAGTTATCAAAATATATGTTAATGAAAGGAGTTGTGCTGGGGAAGTGTCTGGTAATATGTATTCTCTTTTTTCCACAAACAAAAACCATTAAGGGATTACTTTCATTCCAAAAATCTATGCTTAGTTTATCTTATACACTCTAGCTGTCTATCTCACAGAATCCATGCATGCTAGAGGCAATGATTTTTGAGTTAAGAAAATGTAAAAGATAATGTCAAGAAATTCCAAGGGACATTAGTATTTGCAGAAGGGATTTTCTGGCTGATACTGTCATGTACAGCTATTTTTCACTTTACGTTATAGGGAGATGTGTTATGTTTTTCTACAGAGCTATTTGGTATTCTGTAGCACATGCAAGTTTGCATTCTGTTTGCTGTTCTATCTGGTAGAATAAAGAAAAGTATTGATCCACGTGCATTCCCAGTTACTTGTTTCCAAGATACTTGACAGCTGGAAAAAGGTAATGCAACTTCTGTTTGAGTGGTTTTTTAGCTCTTTCTTTGTCAACTCAAGCATTTCTTACTGGATTACTATCAGTCTTTCTAACATTCCTAACAATGACTGTTTTGTCCCTTCAAATTTCATCAATACCACTTTTTAAAATGCATATTTATAAACAAGCAATCCCTCTTACCTTTATTAATTTCCCTAGCTTATATCTCTGCTATTTATGTAATATTTTCTCCTTCATATCCCCCTAATGCCTTCATTGCAACGTGTTGTTAACAAATTAATTTTGTGCTAATAGCTCTCTGTTTTCCTGTTCCTAATGACATGTTTTGTTTAGTATACTGCCTTCCTTGATTATTTAGTCAGTCTGTTTGGTGCTTCCCAGTTCCTTTGTGATGAAGGAAAAAGCTGGCCTAAATCTAATCTAAACCCAACTACTTCTCATCTGTTCATCTCTATTTATGAGTAATATTTTTCATGTCTGTACTCCAAATTCACAAACTTTCTCTGGTTTTCATCAGAAGAATTTTCTTCTTTTAGTTCAACTGGCAAGAAACATGGATTTAACATGCCAATCATGTTAGCTTAAAATTTTTAAAGACATAAAATCAGAGATTTAGCCCATCTGTTGACGTTGATTTCCTTGCTGTCTCTTGCAGGCTTCTTTTACTAATTGATGAATTCTCCTTATCTGATATTCTGCAATGTGAAATATTTTAATTACAGTAGAATAACATGCATGGACTTTTTAAGGCACTCATCTTACACGTTCACACTGTCAGAAAAACTACCAGTGCTATCCCTGTTGCAAATGAAAAACTAGAGTTGTTTTCCCTGTGTACTTTTCAGCAACACCTTATTATAATTCTCCTTAGTCCTGGGCAATAGCCTACAAGTCCTTCTGCATCTTTGCTGCATGATCCAGAAAAGGAAGTGTGACCATAAGCAACTGCAGAGAGAAGAAAGTACTCATAACATTCTGAAGAAAGGGATGAGCAGCGTAAGTGGTTCAAGGGCATTAGGGTAACGTTGCATTCACAATTCACAGTTGATTGTAGAGTGAAGAAACTATACTGGAGGAACATATCTACATCAATCAATCCCAGAAATTAATTCGTTTTTGGCCAACAAATAAAACCAGTTCTGTGTAATGAAGCCAGACTGAACTATGCATTTATTTTTCAACCATGATAAATTTTGAAGAGCAAGAGTAACATCTTTGATTATTGCTTTATAGATTCTGGTTTTCCTCAATCACAAATACCAATGGAATTACCTAACACTGTATGAGCTGTTGGGGCGAGTGGAATGGCCTGCCATGCTTTGATCCATGAATCACCATGAACTGTCCATTCAAAGGGAACTGTGAGGAGGACTGTATGTCAGGTATGTGGAAATTAAAAGTGCAAGGGATGAATTCTAATTGTAACACTGCAAAGTCCTTGAAAATTCAGAAACTTTGGCCAACTACTTATAGGAGGACAATTTGAGAATGGTTAAATATGGGATAATCTTTTTTTTAACTATATAAAGACTGTGCTACTATTGGAGTTGGCACTTCCGTCTGTACCATAGAAACAAACAGTAGAGTAGAATCTAAAGCTTTTCCCCAAATGTCTGTAAAACATTAAGTTGTCATGCATAGCCAACTGAAAGAGCTAAGTGTGTTTCATTCATGAAAAAAAAGACTCATATATTTGAAGAGCTGAACTGGTGAAACAGAATAACTGGAAAAGCTGGAGGCTGGTAGCTGGTAATTGTTGTGTACATCTGGTCACACCACTTGTTTTCTGCATGAACAGTCTTTGCTTCTGGTCCTTGCATGCCTGGGAATTGTAGCCATGCCTTGCTTTCATTAGAAAACTGGGTGCAAACGCAAGCCCAGAGATGTCTTCTGCAGACTGCAGCCTAAAAATTAGTGGTAACGCTTTCAAAGGCATTTCACTCTATTGAAAACTGATGAGGTACAGGTTTCTAAGTCACTAATATCACTTATTTATAAGGTAATCGCATGAACATGAGAGAGACTCTATGCACCGTACAGTCTGGCACCAGACCACATTACAGCTGCATGAAGACCTTGCTAATACTGGTGGGCAACCAGTCTCAGTGGAGTCCTTTGGGACCATTGCTACTGGGCAGTCACAACATACAAGGTCTCCTGTGACTATGTGCACACCACAGATTGACCAAGAGGCACTTTTCAGAGTTTTCTCCTAAGCACTAGTTTTACATATACAAATAGAATCTGTCAGCACTGGTGGTATAATGACAAGTGTGGGGGGCCTACATTCTCCACATTTCACTCAAATTAAATCTTCAAGAGAAGAAAAACTAGCAACGTTTCCATATCTGAGAGACTTAGGAACTCAAAGATTAAGTGTTTAATGAGGCACCAGAGGGGCAGCCAAAAAAATTCACTGGCAGTGTTAATTTAAGCCTCGAGCAATTGTTTTTCTTTTTTACAGCCAGCCAGCACTCTCTTTGCCCAATGCTTTGCTTCCACAGACAAATCTCCATATGCATATGCAATACACATACTGCATGCACAAAATGATAAGAAGTTAGAAATAACCAGCAAGGGAGATTTGATTTAGCCCTGCAAGCAGGAAACTTGGGAAATACATACACAGCGTCCCTTTGCAACCTGACCACGTACAGCTACTGTATTTGAGACGGGTTTTGTATAAGAGCTACCCGAGGAAGAGTCAATTCTGAGAGAGAAGCATAAGCAAGTTTTTCATATTTCTCCCCAGTAATGGTACAAATGCTAGAAACCTTGAGATAGACTTGAAAATGAACTATCTAATGTACAAAGGTTGGTCACAGGTCTTAGCAGGACAATTAATAGCCATGATACTTAGTGGGCATCAACCTCATTGGAAGAGCTGGCTTAAGGAAGAAGACTAGTCCTAGGGTTCAGTCCCTTGAATCTTCTGTGGAGGATGCAGTAAAAAAGTGCTATGGCTTGGTCTGGGCAGACAGCACCTGTTTGCTGAACACTAGCTTTTGAAAATTCATTGATGACCAGTTTACATAATATTTAAGAATGTCACTAGATTAGCCCACAGTACATGCTGGCATTGTTTAAATAAGCATTCCAATAATTTCTGTCAACAACAAATAAAGATTGAAGTGTACTTTTATTTCAATAAAAAATGTTTTAGAAAATAAGCTGGGGAAGGACCCAGGCATTATGCCTACATTTCTTTTCTTTTTTTCCTCATTATTGCTTTTTACAAAGAAAGTCAATTATTGTGACTGAGAATAACTTAAAAATGAGAATTGCCTTCTGGAATTGAGTTACTGCAAACCAGTCAGTCTTGCATTTATAGATGGGTTTGACTGTGTCAAGATGCTCCACATGAGACTCAATATTTTAAGCAAAGAGTTTGAGTTCTTTGATACTAAGGTTAGTTTTCTCTCATGTGTTTTTTATTTGACTACATAATTAGAGCCTTGACTACCAATAATTTTGTGATTAAACAGTATTTTTATGATAGGAATATGGGAGTAAACACACTTGTGCACTGCTTAGGTAAAAGGCTACTGTGCTAAGCCACTACATGGTTTAGTCTCTGTAATCAGGTTTCTATGGCACTATCAACCAGATATGGTAAACTTTGGATCTTTGTACGTAAATAAAATATTAATGAGATGCTAGTATTAGATGTAGACTCCTTAAGTTCTCAGAAAACGAACAGGCGAGACTGTTGAAACTCAAGTGCATGGAAGAGCCTGAAAAATTACTTGTAATGCAAGCAGGTTGCTTTTCCATTAATATTTATGTGTATTTTTAGGACAAGGACAACTATACTGATACATACCAAAATGAAAATGACAGATCACCTATGAGCACTGCCTTGAGTTTTGTTTGTTTGTTTGTTTGTTTGTTTTCTATGCATAGCTACATTTGGTCAGCACTTCTCACAGTTTTTAAGAATACATGGGTCACCTGTAAAAATGTATTCAGAACTGAAATTTAGCAAATATTACTGCAGCCTTGGAGCTTTTTAGTTTCAGAGCTTACGGAAAGATAACTCTAAAAAAAAAGGTTAAAGAACTCTTAGTACCATCCATAAGCTGGGTTGATTTAAACTGTTATTTTTGGCAAATGTTGTTAAGTGATGACTGTACAAAATAATTGCTTTGGCTATTCTACAAATAGCGTATTTGCTGAAAAAAATGATAATAATAATAATAAAAATAAAAAATAACAACAACAACAAATCCCCAAACAAAATGAAACCTCTTTTTATTCTGAGAACATTTTCAAATCAATTTCATTATGAAATTTCTAACCACTTCCTCGTGTTTCTTTTTGAATCAACCTTCTTCTACCCGGTTTATTTCAGCTGGAGGTACCTATCCTCCAGCTGTCTTCATTTCTGTTTCACTGTTTCCTTTGTTTGATTCCTTTCCTGCTTTAAGCAAAGAGATATGCAACTTAGCTCAATTTCAACAAATCACTTTTTTTTTTGTTCCCTCTAGCATACTCCGACTCTGTGAATTACTTTGGAGATTATTATTCTAAGAGTTTCCTATACCTTGAATTTCAATGTCAGTAAATGCAGCTTTAAATGATCATTAGACAGGTTTTTGATGAAGCCAATGTAATCGATGAATAACGCTATCTTCTAAATACTGGCTGAAGTGACCTGTACTCTTCTAAGACAACGTACATGTCAGCATCAGAAATAGCAAACATAATTAGTTCCCATGAGCACTTGGAAGTATTTTTCTATTCTTGTGGTATGCTACTATTCATGAATTATTAATTTTAAGTGGTTTTAATCAAGACCTGGATGATTTAATGTAGTAAACAGTATCACAAATCCCTTCTGATAGATTTCTATTGCTATGAAAATAAATAAACACAAAAAATAACTCAGGACTGAAAAGAATAGGTTTTGGCTAAAGTTGATTTGTATGTTGTTACTTGCCATCCCACCCCATGAATATTACATTAATGAACTTCAGCAATAACTGGTATTCTTGTTGATATTCACAGCTCTGTATCTATTCCATCCTTGAATATCTACACAGATGCACAATAATTCAGATTGAAAAAGAAAACAAGAGGTGGAGATCAAGTCAGTTATGATTATTCCTTGCCATGGAGAGGTCATCCAGGATCTGAAGCTTTTAATTTATCTACAATATTTCTAGTATCTACAATAAGACTTGGAAAGATATAAACAAGAACAATTCTAATTGTAAATCTAAAACTAAATCTATAGCTCTCAATCAGGTATGTTCTGCTTTCAGCTGTCAATTGTACATATATTCTGTTGTCAGACTAAACTGGAAGAGAATTGCCATTCTTTTTAGCCTGTCCTGCTAAATGAAGCTCTCTCTTAGTGTTTGTCTAGGGTAATTCTTTAAACAGGTTCATATAAAAACCAGTGGAATACAATGTTTAGAGCTGAAAGTTTCCTTTTTGTTCTCTGAGTTCAGTAAGGAATCTTTCAGTACAGAGTGGTGCATTGTTAATGCAGATTGCTTTGATTTTCCCTGCAGGAGCCTATCAAGTCTCACAAAGCCTGAAGCTCTGCCAATGCAGAATAACGCACTTTGGCAGTTCCCTTCAGATAGCAGTGAATGACAAAAGTTGAAATGGTCAAAGCTTTGTGGTTGATGCATTTAGGAGGTTGTTTGTTTGTATGTGATAAAACAAGAATCCTCCTTTCTTGATTTTCATCCAAAGTTTTGCTAGACTCAATGGCCTGTATTGAATTTATCCACTTCTTGATTTAGAAAAAAAGGTTAGATATCAGAGCGATATCTAACCTTTCTTGACCACTTCCAGGATGGTGATTCCACCACCTCCCTGGGCAGCCTGCTCCAATACCTCACCACTCTTTCTGAGATGAAAGTTTTCCTAATATCCAACCTGATCCTCCACTGGTGCCACTTAAAGCCATTACCTACTGTCCTATTGCTAGTTACCTGGGAGAAGAAGCTCACCTTACTACAACCTCCTTTCATTCCTATCATCCTACAGTCCTATTGGTACTTGAGCTCAGTGACCAATACTGAGTATGATCAGTTAGCACCAAATGTTATAAAAGGATAAAATACTTTGCCATGAGGTTCTCAGGCATTTTCTTGACAGCAGAGAATTAGAGATATCTGAGTTTCTTGGACTCCATTCTAGGCTTTGAACAGCAATGTAGTCTTTCCACCAAGCTTATTATATTCTTCTCTTTCCAAAGCCTTTTCTCAGAGCTGACTTCCTAGTCCTTCTACACAAAGAGGTCCAATGTCAGGTCACCACCACAGTTTTCTGACCTTTTAAGACTGTTTAATTATTTTTTTTAATGAACCATGAACAGCAATGAGGCAAAATCACCAAATGAGGCGTGTTTTCTGGTTAATTACGTTTGGAGAAAACTGGAAAATATTCACTTCCTCCTGGACGTACAGGGTGTTTTTTATGTTTCTTATTCTGTGTGATCTCTTGACTGGAGGGAGAATGGACTGGGCCCACAAACTCCGCAAACACAGAAGGTGGTGAGGGATTTTCCCTGTAAAGCTGATACTCTGGATTTGTTAACTCTGAGGTACAAGCTCCTCCCTGCATGCCTTAATTCACAGGATGACCTAACAGATGCAGAGTGAAGACATTTAAAACTTTACTTTCTTTCTCAGAATGGTTTATTTCAATATGCATTTATTTTCACTATTTTGTACTGTTTCAATTCATTCTTTCTTTTCTTCTTTAGTATTTTGGAAGCATGATTTCTCTGGTTGCTCATGTGCTTTGAGTAAGAAGAAAATATGCATTAAACAGAATACCCCATCAAGCAAAACTTTAAAAATCTTAGATATTTAATGGAGAGGCAGAAGATGAGACCATAGTCTTAGAAACGTTGGAGTATGTCTGCTTATGATTGACATTGTTGGATTATTAGTTTCAGGAAAAAGTGAGAAGAGAGCTAAACATTTCCAGGTGCTTAAGTATTCATTGAATAAGATTATATCAGACTTTAATGATGTTTGGGTGGTTGAATATGTTTGATTAATAGCACTGCCACTTTTCATTATTAATGCTAAGGTTGTCAACTTAGTGAAAGTCTGAACTGGAAAATCAAAGCTAGAAATCATCAGAGATCCTGTAATACTAATGCTTGAGGCTGCATTTACATGGAATCGCAGAGGGAGAAAATTTTGTTCTTTCATCAGTGAAAACAGTATGCGTTTAATTCCACAGACACTGTTATAAAAAGTCTTTCCTGTTTTATCTCTGGTTGATTCTTCCGTAACTTTTTTTTTTTTTTTCCTTAAGGATATTTAACTGCTACTAGATGCAAATCTCAGAATTTCTATATTGCAGCAGAACAAAATAATCTTCTCTCTCTTCCATTTTATTCCTTCACTCTCCATTTCTGTAAACCATTTTATATTTTTTAGTGAAAAAAAGACATAAATACACCTACAGTAGGAAATAAGTACATTTGAACTACATATGGTAAAAAGGCTGAGGCTGAAAATATGTTTTATTGTCTTTTTATGAAGCAGATGAACTTAAGTAAAATACTTTTAGATACCACATTCTGATTGACTGTTACTTTTACATTTGCCTTAGCCTGGTGTAAAGTATTGCACTGGATTCAAGAGTTGAGAGGACCAGTACCTTACTTCCTTTATTTCTTCCTGTTTTCCTGATTTTAGAGGTCTTCTTATAACATATATCTACTTGTAAATCACATTCCCCAAGAGTCCCTAGGATGAAGATAAAAGAAAGTTTACCTCTTTAAGTTTACTGAACAGATTTTGCAGCTTGAAAATCTGCAGATGCCAAAAGATTAATTATTTTTTAAAGAGAGAAAGCAGAGGAGGCAGGAAAATCTTTAAAAGTTTGCTTTCTCATTTAACCATTTAAAAATGTTTGATTTTCTCTTGTTGATGGTGATCTAATTATCCAGTGTTGATAACTGGACTTCTGATAGTATAAAGTGGCGGGTAATAGGAAAAAACAATGAAGAACTGGAAAGGAGAGAAAAGAAAAAAGAGGCCTAAAGGCTACGTGTGGAAAGCAGAGTTGCCTTTGATATGTTGGAGTGGAACCAGCAGAAAACTGGCCAATGCAGACATAACCTTGCATTTTCAACCACATCTGAACTGGCATAGTGAGATTATTGGTGATCTCTACTATTTACAATGTGTCTTTGCTGATTTGCTCCACTATCGGGAGCCCTAAACTCAACTTTTTGATGAAACACATCCCATCCCATGTTTAAAATTTTAAGATTACTATTAAGAAATATGATAGGCTAAAGATTTCGTCCCTTTTTTGGTTAACATATCATTCTCAAATTCACCTTGATGACTGCCAAATGGATATACTGATTCTTGTTATTATTTGCTGAATAGCTTCAATGAATAATTTAACTATACAATTATTAAAAAGCCCTTTATGATTTGTAGACCAAAACTTCATTATCTGTGCCCTAACTGGATGACAGCATTCCTAAATGGGAGAGTAACAAACGACTTTAAGATCAAAGCAAATATGAAAAAACAAAAATGGCAAACCCATGCGCAAATGTGCACAAAGATTTATCAACTACATGAATCAAAATGATGAGTGCTATAAAAAATATTCAACATTATTCTTATCTTTTTATTATTCTGTTCTACTCTGGAATGACATACGACTTTCTTTACTTACAGAAATTCAAATGAAATAATTTCTGAAGAACATAATGCTAAAATCACACCTTTGTCAGTATATTTCAGAATAGTGGAGGATAACTAAGTGATAACAGCATCTTACAACGATCTTCTGAGATCAGCTTTGAGCTTACAGTAACCAGACAATCAATTCAATATTTTTCTGAGTCATTACCAATAGTAAAAATACATTAAATACTAATTCTAGAGTTTTACAAAAAAAAATCTTACTGTCAAAGAAATAATACCTCAAGAAAACGTTGAACCATAGGTTTCAAAATTATTCTTTTTCTTTCTTTTTTTTCCCCCAGCAGTGGAAACGTGGGCTTTTGGATGAGTTTGCAAAGCCAGTATCCTTTAAGAAATTATTACCTCCATAGGCTGCAGCACTTGAGAACTGGTTTGTTTCTTGTCAGTTAGTTAAACGCTCTGGGAAGCAGTGGAGAAAATGCACATTTATTTATGAATTTGAAGACTTACAAAGAGGTTCATCTTCAGGAACTCAGTTATGCAGAATTTAACTTACAATCCAATGCTTAATAAGGTATCAGCATGCTTGAAACAGTTTTAGGAAATTTTGTTGTTTTAACCTCAAATGAATATATGGGAGTAATTTCCTCTTTCCTCAGGAGGACTGAGAACCAGGCTCAGACTAATCACTCATATTTCAGAAACTGTTTGAGTAAATGGCATAAAAAGGATATAGTGGCAGCCCAATTTCAGAGAAAATCAGAAGCTATGGAAAACAAACAATGCAAAATGTATTTTTTGCTATATCTTCTAAACTTAGAATTTCTCTTGTTTTAAGAAGATACTTGTGGTGGTGGTGTTGTGGTTTTAAACAGAAGGATCAAACCTGTACAAAATGCAGTTTTATTTTAAGTTTGATCACAACAAAAAAATATTTCATTTTATTGTAAGAAATCCTCCATTCATAAATGATAGAACACTTACTGGCATCTTATAATCCTTTCTCTGCAAATTTCACAATGGCTCTGATTTTTAAATGCATGACATTAAAGGATAGGTTTAAGCGTGATGTATAACAGTCTGTGCTCTGAAGTGAGTCATGAGAATACATCTCAGCAAAAGGGGCTACTGCTATCTCTGGTGTCTAAAACCAAAGCTTCTACACCTGTAAAGTGCAGTGTAGAGTGAAAAGACCAAAACATCTGTCAGTTACTTTAAATGCTAGAGGAAGCTTAAGGTCAGCTCCACATCCTTGCTAAAGTTCTCTGGAGGTGATGGAGGGAAATGTCATCAACTCAGTATTGAGAGCACTCTTCAGGGATACGTTTCATGTAGAAAGAGTAGTCCTGCTGAAATATGTAGCCTCCCTGCTTCAAGGTTTCTGGTGGCTTCAAACAGAAAAATAGCTCAGGATCGTTCCTTGACAATTTCTGATGAGGCCTGGTCCAAGAGCAGGCACAGTCTGGAGGCAGCCTGAATAACAAATAATTAAATAAATTCCAAGGCTTTCAGGGCCTGCTGAGATGCTTTCAGGCACTGTGGAGAACTATTCAAGGACTCAGTTTTTCCAGGAGGGCTCTTAAAGATGTGGCCTTAGGAATTAACCTTTCTATTCACATAAATAAAAAGAAGTTACAATAAAGTTTTCTTTACATTTGAACATGCTTCTCTTTTTCTTCCTTTTTGTGTTAACGCAGGTAACATTTAGGAAGTTTTCATCTTTCTGAAGGAAGTATTTAGGAAAACAAATTGACACATTTTGTCTCAATGGAAGAATTGAAGAATAAGGACAAAATAAAGAGCTTGGACTGGAAGTCAATAAGCTGAAATTACTACAAAAGACATTTGAACTAATTTTTTTGTATTAATAGACATGTTGTATTAATAGACAACAGTATTTGTTTCCTAGGAGGTATCCTTATTTAAAAAAAAAAAAAAAGACTAGATGGTAAGGAATTCGAATCAGAGTGGACTAAGACAGATTAAAACTATGATCTGCAAGTCCAACTTCAGCTTTGCCTAAAGTTTTTCATAATTCTGAGATGTTAACAACTACATGAAGATGTATGGGAAATTAAAAACATTTTTAACATTCTTACATGTTTCATAGCAGCATGGAACTAGTGAATGATGCATTTTTTTTTTCTCTTCAAGCTGCTTTATAATTCTTCTGTGATTCTCTTACTTTATTATTCTAAGAAAACTTATGTTTTGAACCAATAGCACTGAAGGAATAATTTGGCACACTGTTTATAGTATGCAAAAGACATGCCTGAAGCTGTGAACATGAAGAGCAGAAAACTCTTCAGATGTTTTTTTTCACTCTAACTGCTCCTGCTTGTAGGAGGCCTGCAATTAAGTGCAATACTGAATTGAATTAGAATGTGGGTGGTGGTTCTGTACTTCTCAGATGAAAATCTTTAATTCATACTTAACTAAAAATAAGTTGTTCTCCTTACGTACAAAACTATACATGATTTTGTTCAGAGCAGGGGATCCCAAGGTCCAGGATATACTTGGAAAAATTGAATAAGCAGTTGCAGACACTTAAACAACTAAAACAAACATAGCTGTGGATTCTTTCTGTTAAAGAAATATAGGGTAGATGAGACTGTGAAACATTTGCTCTGCAAATGAACATAGCTAAAACCAGTTTTCCAAATGCCAGTCTTTGGACATCATATTAGAATGACAATTTTAATTTTCGTCTCAACTGGAGAAAAATGCAAGATTGGAATTTTCTGAAAAATAGGGAAAGGTTTTCAAAGTGAGGCTGACAAAAATCTACCCCATTATCATTTTTCTACATAAGAATATGTCTACTGTTACCGTTTTATCAGTGTTTAGTACGACAAAATGTAAGAACATCAAACAGACTCAGTTGCAAGGCTCGTTCAAGTAAGCAACGTATTCAGGAGGATTCATCTGCTCAGGAGCATAGGGACGCTGGCAGAACTTTGTAGAAGTCTCTTGCATTTTTTCAGATCCTTGGCCACTTGTTGACACACTTGGGATTATGTGTTTTCCTCCTGGGAAGCAATGAAACTCTAGCCCTCACCTTCAGCTCATCTCAAGTCAAATATGATTAATTTTCTCCGATGTAATGGATGATAGTCTATTTTGGTGTCTTCTGCCAAGTTTATTTTATAAACACCACAACGCATCATGACTGATGCCAGCCCAGGTTTCTGTCACTGCCAAACGTGATGCAAGTGGAAAGGGTTCACCTCTCGTTCGCTGTGATAGGCTTCCTCACATTTCAGAAATGCTGCCTCAGGTAATCACATATCAATATTATGATTGCATTTGCTGGAAGGTTTGGAAACTTCCTAAGCACTTTTTCCCAGCGTTCACTATTCCCTTAGTTACCTGACAGCATAGCTCTTACCTGCCAGCCTATGGCAGGTAATGGAACGATGCATGCTGCCTTCAGTAGGTGTTGAATAAATTCAGAATCAGGCAACTAATTATAGAGGGAATTTTGGTTCTTGCCAGTGTAACTAGGAAGCAGGAGGTGTTGACTGAAATGGAGTTTAAATGAACAAGACTTGAATGTTGTGACTACTACTTGCAGAAAAGGATCCTAGACGCAAAGAGCTACCATCATCATAGGGTAGGAACCAGGAAATATGACTCTGATGTGAAAGAGTAAATGCTAATTTTAGGGCAACCTTGCTAGAATGTAACTAGTATGTGCCACCATTCTTCAAGATATGGCAAACTAAAATCTAAAAAGTCACTTAGCATCTTCCTGCTATGTGTGAATAATCATCCCACTTTGTATCTTAAAATTCTCATTATGATTGTAGATTAAGCAGTGAATAAAACATACAATATCCTGTGCAATACTACGGGCTCTAAATTAAGTGCAATGGCTGCTTCTGAAAGACTTTTAGATAACATTGTAGCAACCCTGAGCAAAGGCCAAACCTTTGCAGTTTGAGTTAATATAAAACTTTTGATTGAGTCAATCCTAAATCATCAATATAGCACTCTAATGGCACTGAAGTAGGAATAAAAGCCAGGAGAGCAACAGATAAAACATTTTCAATATAGGAGTGAATGAGAACATTAATTCAAGAACATTATTAAGTTAGACACATAAGAAAATTCCAAAATATGGAGCTATCAGGTAAAAACCCTGCTGAAGAAAAAGCGAATGGGAAAACATTACATAATTTTCCACGTAATGTGGAAATGTCCTTTAAAAAGGACAACTTGAGATCCTTATCTAGAGCAACTGGGGATTTTTTAAAGAAAAATCACTTCCTACTGAAATTTTCCCCAAAGAAATAAACGTGGGCGAAGACCTGCCTCTGATGTTTCTACTGTCTACCCTTTTTCCTTTTGATTTTACCAAAAAATAGAGATCCTTTATTTCTAATCTCTCCCTCCAATTGCCTATACATGAAACACTGCAATATTGTCTCCACAAGAGAAAGAATAAGGATGAAGCCGGTTATGTATGCAGTTCTGCCACTCATAAAATATGAAGAGGAATAAGACCCACTCGACCAGCTTTGATAATCATTTGTATTGTTGCTAAACAGAAGAAGGAAGGTGTTTCTAGAGCCTGCTGTACTTATCCTGATGTCACCTTACTGTTAAGCTGAGTTTTCTTAGTGAGTGACTGAACAATTAATTACTTAGAGCAGTGCATTAAACAGCCAATTTCAGGCTTCTGCATGGCAAACCCTGATCTCAGGCCAGCAACAGTGAAAAGCTCCATTAACTGCAGTAGGCTATGGATCAAATTATCAACCACTCTCTTCAAAAGCTATCTTACTATGAGCTTTGGGAGATGTTTTTGTAATGAGATAGAAAAGTGCTGGATTTTCCGGGCAGTATAAAAGTTTTGATTCTTATAAGCATCAGTTACACTTTACAAGAATAGAAGTATTATTAGTAATCTTTCATTTCATTATTATATTTCCAACCTGAGAAGCTGACGACAAACTTACCAGAATCTATCAAACAAAGTGTACAATATCAGAGCAAGAAGTGCTGTAAAAAAAACAAAAGTTGAAATTTCACTTAGAAAAACTACAGCTTATTCAAAATATTTGTTCTGATTTATTATCATTTGATGTGCCAATATATTTTAAAAGTCAATACAGGCACAGTTGATTATCTCTGCTAAACTGGGATTTGATGTATTGCAAATATTGTATCAGAGATAAAAAGTCAGTGAACAGATTATTGCTAAATCTTCTTATAAACAGACCAGTTTTATGTTTTCTCATTAATAGATGTTAACTGCCAGAAAAAAATCTTATGGTATTCAATCATTCCAGAGAGTATGGCTAAGCTGGGGTCTACACAGTGAGCCTCTGCCCTGCAGAAAGACAGGTCCAGGAGTGGTCCTGTGGGGCTGAGCTGTGGCACTGCTCTGGCTGAGGCTGCGTATGGGAGGCATAGAGTAGCCTTTGCAGATGAGGCTGAGTGCTTTGTGACCTAAACTCTGCTGACTTTCCGGAAGTTTTAGGCAGCTGAACATCCAAATGGTTTTTAAAATGGAAATTGAAATCTAAGGAACGTATGGTCTGTCCACATCATAAAATGAATGCGGCAGATTTAAACTAGATAGGAGTGACAACAACAGCAACAAGGGTGGGAGAGCTTCAGCATTAACATATGCTGTCAGAAGGACATAAATGGAATTGGGTCCCTGAATCAAAGCTTTGCACCTTGGCTGCCAGCTGAGGTAAAGCCTGAGCTGACCCATCATCTTCACTGCTCTTCCCATGCATCTAAAATGGCAAATGTCTGTGTGAAAACTGTATGGATAGGTTTATACCAATGTAGCCTTCTCTACTGGTAGACAGGTGGACTGTCTCTGGGACAGTTCTGGCCCAAATCAGTCTGTGCCATATAATTGAATCCCAGGCATGGTTCAGGAGCGAGCACGTGCCAGGGACCATCCCCATCATGTGTGCAGTTGGTGTAAAGGCAAACTGCTTGGGAGAGAGAAATAGCTTCTTTATGTTCAGTATCCAATTGACAACAGTGTCCAGGATAGTTCCTATGCAGGTTCCATTTATTGCTGTAAACATAGCCTTTGAGCACAGCATGTCCGTTTTGCTCTCCAGGCATGATAGACATTTCAGGTATTTCTTAAAGCCTTAAAGTTTGCACAGCTTTCTCACTCCATCCCTCGCTGCATTCTTAAGAAGCTATGAAGCTAAATGTCAGATATAGATTCAGACCCTATTCAAGAGCCTAAGGACAGCTACAATGATAATCACACCTATCAGATATATAAAGGAAGTCCCCACAGTTGTGACAATGGGTTATATTTGAAGCCTTAAAAGGCCAAGGGAGGACCAAAGAATGAAGAGTGGAGGAACAGAGAATTATTCCATCAAAAGCGTTTTCAGTTCTATCTCTTTGTAGAGTGCAAGACTAACTTGAGATTGACTCTTTCCACGCACAGATGGGTGACAGACAGAAGCACTGGGGGAAAGCAAGTTCTGAGCTGCTAGAATTCAGCTGCACCTACACTCACGCATTCAGATTTAAAAACAAAACCAAAAACCCCAATCTTTCTCTCTCCTTCTGTACTCACATTAGTCAGGATGAGGGGGAAGTGACAGGAGGGAACTCTACCTGAAATAATGACAACCCAGAGTAGATGCCTCATGAGGTCTTGAAACTAAAGCCTAACCATTAAAGCATTTGAGTTTATGTGATACCCTAGCAGAAAGAGGCTAAGTCCCTGCA
Source organism: Numida meleagris (assembly GCF_002078875.1). Lineage (NCBI taxonomy): Eukaryota > Metazoa > Chordata > Aves > Galliformes > Numididae > Numida > Numida meleagris. Next base: position 128,821,747 of record NC_034409.1, read on the forward strand.
ATGCTATGTAGGTAAAAATAGGCAGTGTTTTCAAATCACCTCTGGCATTTGTCTGTATCTCCGTTTGTCTGCTTCAGAATGTTATGTGATTAACAGCAGCCTTTGCAGAATAGCCAACTGAGGCAAATCCCACTAAACTGGGTATTTGAGAGAGACAAAAACAAATACACATTTGTCTTGGGAAGAATACACAAATGACAAGAGTTCCCTGGCGTGCCATCAGGATTTAGTAGGACATTAAAGAAATGTCAATGGTGTTTAAAAAACAAAAGAGCTTCATGAATATTCATTAAAACAAATGTCTTCAGATTATTTAGCTGGTACAGGAGAGGGTGTGGCTGAATCTGATCATTACAAACATCCATGAATATATTCAGCAATTATAGCACCTGGTACATCTTCTCTGACTCCCTGCCAGTAGTCTCCAATTGCCCTGATCAGCCCGTGACATCCCTTGCAATACCCTCCTGGTGCTAAGGGGCTCATCTACTCAGCTAATTCTGGCCTTGCCTTGCCAACCTGAAGTCTAGGTTAGGTGGTGGTTCTGCCTTTTCAACACAGACCTATGGGGTAATGGCTGGATAGCTGTTTGAACTTCATACTGCCATGGGACTACTTGTCTCCTCTCATGTAGATACTTCTTGCAGACTCTCTGCACCTACAGCTGAGCGATCTGGGAGAAGCTGACAGTGAAAAGTAAGCAGAAGTGCTGATTTTGAAATGGCTTCAGAACCCAGCTGTTCCTTGTTCACCTAACTCAAGAGTTAGGCACCTGAGCATCTTTTCCTGTGAATAAAACTCTGGGAATGTGATAGTCTCCTGAAAAGCCTGAAGAGTGTCAGCTAATGCTTGTCTCCATGTGACTGACCCCTTAGCCTGATGGAGGCTCTTTCAGTGAAATTTGACTTTGCTACAAAAAGATATCTATTCCTCTTCTCTCCTACCAAAAGCTATTTATGCAGGTACTTGAATCTTCTTGAAATACAAGCACTGTTTGCTTTCTTATTTTTATTCTAGGATAGTATTTTATTTACCATTTAATGTCTCCTTGAACAGAGTGTGAGCTTTAAATTGTTTTGTTACTAGCATTTTCCCACACAGCTTTACCTAAATGTGTGAAAACAGATACTGACCTTGCTTTGTGGCACTGTGACATAGGGCTGAGAGCATCATCCAAACTGAGATTCATGCTGAAACAACAACTTTAAAATACTTCAAAATATAAAATGCAATTTAGAAGTTGTATGACAGGTAGACTCCGCTCATCATCACCTGTCTGCTGTATGCAAAGGTATACCTGTTTATGGCAGCAGCTGTGGCTATTTATTAGGCCTGGATATTGATGGGGATTATTCAGGAGGTGTGCAGTAATACTTCCTGTATTGTTCTCTGTATTTAATTTCTAATGATCTGCTACTAAAGATTTTAAATAGAGCACAGTGTTGTTTTCTACTTTTGTTGTACTAGCTTGAAAGTGTTTATGTAAAGGCTCCTTTGGACAGCAAAAATCTCTCAGGCTAAAGGCATCTGAAGAAGAAGAACATAAATAGAACGTGTATGGTGCAAAGAAGTTTTCAAGTGCATGAAAATGAGATTCAGTAGCTACAAGGTCTTTGTGTTTATCTAGGAGTGTAAAAAAAATTGAACAGTTTAAAGAGAATGAATAGGCTTTCCCTGGGGGAGATTTTAGCAGAAAAGCACAAGCAACACTACAGCTCATTCCATGAGATTTACTTTGTGGATTTCTTCATGATTCTAAGGGGTTTCGTTTGGTTTGGTTTGTTTTTTCTTCTCCCAAATTATATGTTTCTAAGATATTCTGCAAATGTACAGTGAGCTTTTAAGGATGATGCTCTCTTTCTCTCTCCTGTTTTCCTGATCACCCTTCCACTGGCTGATAAGAAAGTTTAAAATTTCAGGTTCTTTTGCTCATATACATTTCCTCCTTTTTTCTTTTTTCTTTTTTTTTTTACACAGCTCAGTCCCAGGTGGCTTAGTATTCCTCCTACTTTAATTATCTTTGTCAACCTTATTTGACATTGTAGTAAGAGAAGTGTGCTTGCTGTGGTATTTGAGTACCTTGCCAGATGGCAACAGTATGGGAATTATCCCATACTTGTGAATTAGTTTGATAAGACCTGACAGTGAGAGCTGATTCAGAGTGTAAAATAAAGGTGCATGGCCACAGCACCAGCACAGTGTGCTCTGTGTAGATTATGTTTGTACCTTAGCACAAAATGCAATAATCATCCTCGAGAAAAAAAGTTGAGTACCTCTTCTAGATGGCCATGAAAACTTTCCCTGGTTGCTGTACTATTGTAGGAGGGGACAGACTTCTTGCAAGAGTAAAACATACCAGTATGTTAATACTTTGCCTCGCTGGCACACAGCAAGAGATGATAGAGCTTTCTATCTTGCTCAGACATCGGAAATAGTCTTTGCTACAGCTGATTTCCTACTTGCATAATTCCTAAATTGCCCTATATTAACATAAAGGTCTTATAGATGTTTGGAGGAAAAAAAAAGGTTTGGAAAGCCTGAAAGAACATTAATTAGCAGAACTCTGAGTACAGAATCTAGTCATTTTGTGGCCAAAATGAACTGGCTTACACAAATAATGAAAGCAAAGCAGCATGTTGCTGTGTGGTCAGTATGATCTGTCTTCATTATCACTGTTACTCTGCTGAAAGGGAGCTAAAAAGGCATATCTGAACTGGATACAGGTAGGTAACACTGTGGTAGTTCCCATATTGTAGATGAACACATGCTTTAGTGAGAACTAATAGTGTCATAAAACAGCAGAACGGTGTAAGTTAGATGTGGAAAAAAGATGTTAGGCTTTTGAATCCATCTCCTGCTACTGGAGGACTGTTCCCTGCAGTACATTTTCTCATATTTTGTCTAGTCTACTTTTTAATGCCCTGCACAATAGTAGTTCCCATAATTTCCCTTAGGAGTAACAGATGACACTTTAGTACCTCTCCCTGTCAGGAGACTGCTATTGGTATCTTGCCTGCTTTCATTTTCCCAATACCATCTTGTTACTCCTAACAATTTCCTGAATAACACTATGAATAATGCTGCTCTTTTTATGCCAACTCTGCAATGGGATGGCAGCCAGTGGGAGATCTATAGGCTCCCAGAGGCTAATCCATGGGAACTGGCCTCTCTGAGGAGCACCACAAAACCGAGGGCGTCCTATACCTGCAGTGTTCAAAGGTCAGCCCCAGTGCAGCCTCCCTCTCAAACACTTCTGTGCTCACAACAAATAGTTGCAGAATTATCTTAAATTTTCTGAGACGTATTCTATAGTTCCAGGTGGGCTCCTTCCATTTTGAGAATCCTTGTGCTATAGCACAAGACATACTTCAGGTTTTCCAATGTACCATTTAGTTTTCCCTAGTCCTGGCTCTGGGTTGCTCCTAACAGCAAATAATGTTGATACTCAGTAAATGTGGCCTTGAAAGTACCTTGAAAAGCAACAAAAATATCCCCAGACAGTTCATTATAAAAATAATTTTAAAAAATCAAGTCCATGTGCAAACTCAACATCTTGTTTTTCATATCTTTACTGACTGAGAGCCCCTTCTCAGCCATCTGCTGGCCAGAATAAATGGGCCATATGCACAACTATTTTTTCTACCTAACAGTACCAGTAAGCCCATGTATTTTACATAGTTTCTCCCAACTTAGATTCCACAGCCTGCATACTGTAGCACCAAGTAGATGCCTGACTTTGTGTCACTAAGGGATACAGTTTAGTGACTCAGTCAGGTTGATGAGCGGATTTGATGATCTTGAAAGTCTTCTCCAACCTAGATGATTCTATGCTTCTATATACAGATACTTTAGTGATCCACCAACTCCTGGTCTAACTTACGGCTCACTCACCCGAATTTGCATTCCTGAGAAAATTACAGACTACAGGGATTTGTATCGAAAACAGAAGAAAATGCTTATGTTTACAACATTTTACTCCGCAAAACTATCAACCCCAAATACTCACTAAAGCTTTAGTGATGCTTCATTATAAAAAGTAGCTATCTGGTTCCAAGAATAAATTACTAATGTTAGTTGGTAGGCCATGACCAATCACACCTACCAGCAGTGATTTCAGAGCCTAACCATTTTTCTTATTGTTCACAGTGCTTCCCAAGCAGTAACATAGCACTCCCTAAATTAGAATAGTTAATAATAATAATAACAATAGTATTTACAAAAATTTACCATCAGGTAGGCAGATGGTTACTTCCAGCAGGTTCCTTCTATGACTCAAAGAAGACTTAACCAAGTGATGACCATGGAACTTACTGCAGAGTTTGAGTAATCATGAAGCTTACTTCAGTCACGCATAAAGTTTAGACTCTTTGAATTTTACAAGTATTTATCCAGTTCAACCAATATTTGCAACATATGGATCATTAGATTCTAAAAACAATCAGTGGGTAAGGTCACTGGCAAAGGCATTTATTGAATGAAAGCAAGTATGGAATGAATATTTCGAAAAAGTTATTTTTCAAAAACAATTTCTGCCAATTTTTGTTATTCTTACCTGCAGAGGTGTTCACAATTTCTGAAGTATTTCTGAGACCCATAAAGTCAAACTGATACAGTCTCCAAGACTTCTGGTCAGCAGCCTCCACTGAGTTTTTTCTCCATCTGTAAATCATTTCTTCTTTAGGGTAGCCATCTAAAAATAATTAAATAAGTATCATTTCATAAAAAAGGTGATGCACAACAGTATCTGTTCACCAATTCAGAGATATTTGTAACTAAATTTCTGATCTGACGCTTAGTGATTTTGTCAGCGTAACTCAACTGAAGAGTAGTAAGACACACAAAAATAGAGATGTAATTCCAGGAAAACTATGAATTTCCACAGTTTTTTGTTTTTTTTTTTTTTGTTTTTTTTTTTCTCTCAGTGGAGAAAAATTCAGATCGGTTCTATCAGAAGTAGATCTCTTCAGAGATGCCATTGATTATACTAATTAGTGGTATGTAATTCCAGGAAAACTATGAATTTCCACAGTTTTTTGGGGTTTTTTTTGTTTTTTTTTTCTCTCAGTGGAGAAAAATTCAGATCGGTTCTATCAGAAGTAGATCTCTTCAGAGATGCCATTTATTATACTAATTAGTGGTCTCGACACAGTATATTTACTGCTTTACATATACACTGAATAAGATGGGAAAATTATATTATTAAAAAAATGTTGAAAAAAGCTGAAAGTTTAAAAAGTGAAGATAGTCCTAATACAGTGTGTGCTACTATACTTTTGAAATTAACTCAAAGCAGTGCAAAAAACAAAACAAAACACATTTTTAATTAGCTTGAGATTTTTAAAGTGATTATGCTATCATCTTATTCTAAAGGCCATGGTAATTAATGAGGCATCACCTGATCTACACAGCTGAAATAGCTTCTGAATGTCTTCCTTTATCAATTTAGTATTTAGAAATCACAGTTAATTCTCATGCCAATATTTAATTTCCATTTTTGTTAGACTGGCATTTTCCAATAGAAGTCCAAAAACAATTCTTCAACGAGCCCTAATCATAATAAAAGACAATCTAGAAAACAACAGTACGCCCATACCAGTTAAGACTAGATTGTTCTCTAATGCATAATTCAATATATTCCTATTCATCTAATAATTAGTATAGTAGATGTAGATTTCAAAGAAAATTAAAAGCCTGAAACAACAACAGACAGTTAATATCACTATTTCATCAGTATTTTTCCCTATTGGATACTAATACACTTTGGTGTTTGTGTTGCAAAACAGTTTCTCTGGTCATGGTGCTTTTTCTTGACGTTTTCCCATATACGTCTTCTTCATCTTGTTTAAAGTTCCACCCTGCTGGGGCATCGCTGTAAGATGTGCATGACTTCATTTATCCTTCTTCTTTACACAGCATGAAAAATACCTACAAGTCCCTCAATTCTAATCTGCAGAAAATAACTATGTGTTAATTCAAATGTAATATCCACATATTTTCCATGAATGTAGATAAAGAAACAACCCATGAAGTGAACAACAAAAACAAGCCCTGCCATTCTCCACAAGAACTCTTGCTGCCAAGCAATTTTCACTGCCAATTTTGTTTTGCCAGTCTGTGAGACTGATTAAAAGGTTAATTTTGGGGGGCTGGCAGATTATGGCAGAAGATGTAGAAGTACAGTGAAAGAACAGAAAGCTTTGCAGGGTCTCCAAGCCTTAGCCATGAATCCTCTGAGATTTTTTGGGGGCCTGCCTCCTATTTGAGTGAGCCCCTGCTCATGCTGCTAAACAAACAATGTGTAACTGAAAGCCTCAGGAGCCTTCCCAAATTGGCTTCATTTGGATACTTCTGTCTCCACAGTTCAGGAAGGAAGAGGAATCAGATTCCTCCCTGTCACCTTATGGCTGCTGTGCCCTCATGCCAAGAGGCAGTGGCAGAAATGCCACTTCCCTGTAAAGCAGATTTGGAACCACAAGAGAGGATGCCAGTGTGGTCTGGGTCCTAATCCTACCTCCTGATGGATTAGGCAGGATTTGCCTCCTGATACAGAGGAAAGGAAATCACTGCTGTCTTGCAATCCCTACACCAGTTTGATGCAGAACTTGTTGCCCAAATTGCTAATGTGCAGGTTATGTAGTAGGAAGTTGACGGGGCCCCTTTTCTCAGATGAATTCTAAAGTATTCCTTCATTAAAATCACATTGAGGACACCAAAATATTAGGATCTTAAAAACTGAGATTGCATCTGCAATAAGACTGAGAAATTTGATCAGCAAGATAGAACACCAGAGAAGATGGAACTTTATTTGGTCTCACACTGAGTTCACTAATGGTTTGGGAGGAAAGAACAGTTTTGGGAGAGTTGTAAATGTCAACATATTTCATTTGACTTATTCAAAATTAAATATTTCAGTTCTGGGATATTTCACTTGAACATTTTAAAAATGAAACTTTTACATTTTTAACTTCAAAGCTGTATTTTTCTTTTATTTCCTTTTATTAGGATTTCATCACAATTATTGCAAGTAAAAAATTGTTTCAAATATCCTGGAAGCAAAAACAAAACAAAAAAAAACCACATTATTTTGGATGGATCTGAAATTAACTTTTTACATTTTTTCCAAGTTTTACATAAAGAATTGTGCCAATTTCTTTGCCCCTTTGCATGTGGCTCTTTGAGACTGCATCTCAAGTACTGTGTTCAGTTTTGGCATCCTCGCTACAAGAAGGATATGGAGTTGCTTGAGTGCAGGTAGAGAAGAGCAATAAAACTGGTGAAGGGACTAGAAAATGAGACTTATGAAGAGCGGCTAAGGGAAATGGGATTGTTTAGACTGGAGAAGAGGAGGATTTGGGGAGACCTCGTCATCCTCTATGCAGCTATGTGAAAACAGTTTTCAGGGACAAAGGTACTGCTTTCTTTTCTAGGGTGACAACTGACAGAAAGCAGAGACATCTCAAGTTGTACCAAGGCAGATTTAGATTGGATATAAGGAAAAATTTCTTCATGGAGACAGTCGTCAAGCATTGGAATGAGCTGCCTGGGGAGCTGGTGGAGTCCGCATCACTGGAGGTATTTAAGAAACAGATGGATGTAGCACTAAGATATGATTTAGTGATGGGACGTGGTCAGTCACGCTGATGGTTAGACTCAATTTTGAATTTTTCCAACCTAGATAATTCTATGATTCATCATGATTTTTGGCTTTTTTTTTTTCATCTAATGGCCAGCCCAACAAAAATCAATTACAGTGTCAGTAACATGGGAAACTTTCTGTTACAAGATCCAAGGCATAGCTATTTGTCTGCACAAGAGCAGCATGTAGTCAACTGCAAGTTCCTTCAGTGTTCTTCCAGTAGTTTTGACTAAATAGAGACGGCTTCAATTTGGGAATGACTACTTTCAGTATTACTTATTGTCACTAAATAGTAGGCAACTGACTCCAGAAGACCATCATGCCCTTTAATCTAAAGATACTGACATCTGCTTTTACGATGGCTGTGTTACTTAAATCAAAGGAGAGAAGAACTAGTGATTCAGCAGGAGATGTTTCAGCCTGTTAATTAACTGCTATTGTGTTCTGCTCCAGTGCTGGGTGACTTCACTTTTACACTCATATAAAAGTTATAATATTTCTTATGGAATAACAACACATCCGCTTGGACAGTATATCACAACTAAGATTTATCTAACTTACAGAATGGGCTATGGAGGATAGCTGTTTATGATGCTACTTCTGTCAGTGATATGCAATATTTCTTGTAGATAGCCTAATTGCTTCTAGCCCTCTAAATGCTACTTTTTACAACATTGTAAGACCTGGAGACCTCAGTGCGTCCAGAAGAAAACGTAACCCCTGCTATTCAGCCTGCAACACAACTAAGAGTGTATTATGTATAGAAATATCTGTTTTCTTGCACTTCACCAGCTTGACAAATGGCAGTAAATTACCTTAAATTCTTGACCTTGTGGCATCAAGCCATCCATGCTGAACAAATTGCTATCTAGTGCATTTAACCTGAGAGATTGCTTTAGGGTATGTGAGAATATCCATACTGTTGCAGAGCAAGGCTTCAGGAGGACAAGAAGACTTTGCAGTGGGTGCTAGTCAGTCGGCAAGGGAGACAGCTGGGGAAGTAGATGACGCTAGCAATAAATTGACACTGTGTTGCAGCTGTTAAGCTTCTGGTAATATGCAACTCAGGAACTTCTCAACCTAAGACCTTCAACTTCTCACACATTAATTTATTTGAGTGTCTCTCTGTTCTCTCTCTCTTTTTTTTTTTTTTTTTTGGTCTGATTGTTGTTCTGTATGCTCTGTTACAGCTATTCTTCCAAAGGTTTTAGATTTATACACTACCATGTCAGAATTTTAGAAAGCACCTTGACCATTTGGATTTTTGTAAGACTGGCATTACATGCATTTTGAGTAAATTAAAACCGAGTGAAGAACATATTTTGCTTCAGATAATTTTTAAGAACACTCTGGGAGGTATCCATATAATGGCTATTCATGAATACAAATGATTGGTACCTTGTAGCTTTACTCAAAGGCTTAAACATATACATTTTAAAAACGTACCACTGATTTTAATCCCACTAATACAAACATCGATAAGTAATAAATGCACTTTTTGCTGTTTTGGAGGTGAACCTACAATAACAGAATGCCAAATAGTTATGATAACCGGAGAGATTCTGTGAATTTTATTTTATTTCCCTTTTGTTATTGGAATAATTGCACAAATGTTACTACAGCTTCTCACATCACCACATCATTTATAACTGATAGGTTAAAAATAGTTAGGCTTCATTTTTCCTGCTCATATGGCTTCACTTCCTATGGAGACTCGGTGGTTTTGCAGAACTCTCCACCAAACCACTGGATAAATGGTCAAGGCCAGAAACATCTCTGGGCTGGATGAGACACTTCAGCAGTCACGGTAGTAAAGAAAAATGGTGTGAAGTGGCACTTGAAGCACATCTGCTGTAGGAGTCAGCCCTGATGGAAAATCAGCAACTTCCATAATAGAAGCACTGACGTATCTGTGCTATTAGTGCATGTGCCTCTTACCTTGATTTCCCCAGTGCTGTTTGTGCTCTGGGCATCTCAGACCAGCAGCTGATTTCTAAATGTCACCCCCCTTTGTGTTTTAATGGTCCTATTTCAGAAAGATTGTAGAGATGGGAGAAAGGTAGCAGAAAGGGCGTCGTACCAACAAGGACAGAGACAACTGGGAGAACTAGAAGCTTTACTTGGAAATGTATCATTTTACATTATTTTTACTAAAAATAGTAAAAATGAGAGAAAAGAAGGAAGTTTCCCACCTTTTCAGACATAACTTTACTGCTGGTTCCTCAAACTTTGTATTCAAATATTACACAGGCAGAACATGCTTGTAGCACAAGGAATAATGCAACAAGGAAGCTCATCTCTCCTTCCTAGCCCAGAGCATGCAATGACAAGTTAATGAAAGCAGTAGCAAAGATGAAAATATGGGGAAAGTATGAAAGAAAGGATCAGTTCAGTTAAGTATTTGCCAAGAGGCTGATGCTTGTGACTGGAGTATATGTCTGAAAAGACATAGCTGGATTCTAGGAAGGTTCTGCTTTTCCATAGGTGTTTGATATACTCAAAATCAGGAAAGAGCGTGAGCTGACAGATAAGCTGTCACCTTCAGCTTTTGCTCAGCTTACACCATAGACATGGAGGGAGAATGGTAGATTCAACTCATGAAAATGGTGCAGAGAGGGGGGATGTCCTCACACACTTTTCTGTGGTACGGTGCTAAGGATGACAAATCAGAAGCTTTCACAAAAGCTGCCTGAGCATTTTTTCTTGCTAGCTTCTTCATAAATACTCCTTCATTGGTAAGCAAATTGCATTTTTAAATCCAAACTTCTCAGTGTTTTGGAGTAAGAGGCTTCTCAGTGATCTAATCCCGTACCTGTCTGATGTTTGTTCTTAAAAGGTGTGTGTGCTTTTAACTAAGAGAATCCTGGAAGTTTCCCTGAAGGTTCTGCTCACTTAGATCCCATGACTGCATACACTTAATATACATAATTAGATGGCAGAAAGAGCAAAGGTCAAGTTCAACTTGTTTAAAATAGAATAAAATAAAAAACAGGTGATACAGAAACTTCATTGTGCCTTTTCCAGAGGAACGCATTGGGGTAGACTGAAGCAGAAGTAGGGAGAGTACTGAGACATTACACTGTGTTTACTGAAGACCTATGTAAAAAAAAACAAAACACCAAAACAAACTGATAATTTAATGCAGATTGTGTTTTCTCTGTTCACAAATGAAGGTGATTACCCTTTTTTCTTGCTCACTGATTTAGAAAGAAAAAAAGAAAAAAGCAGAGATTTTTTTTTTTTTAGACAGCTATAATAACATAGATGAGAATGCTGTGAAGATAGCTTTAAAACCTGAAGTGATTTATTTCAGCAGTTGTAGATAATTACACTTCGGTGATAACTACGGCAATCACAGATGTTATTCTTTTGCCCCCTTTGCTTGCATTGGCAATTGACACCTTATTAACTGTACATTAGCCCATGAAAAAAAATTGACCAACATAACCATAACTGCAGAATAATGGAACTGCCCCAAATGTAAAGGATACATTTTCTAATGAAGAGTTTTTCTACCTAAAAATGTATTTTAATATGATTGTAATTCCACTTTGGCTAAGAACAAGAGGATGCAGACCCTGTCATCATTGTGCTTAATTATCTTAGTTATTAATGCTTAATTATCTTTTTTACTCTAGACTAATCCTGTTTTTTGAGAGGAGTGCTAGATGCTGATACAGTTTACTGGTACGTTACATGGCAGTGTACCTTTTGAGAGGAACCCATGGCATCAGTGCATCTTCTGGGCATTCAAAATAGAAGAGGAAAAGAGGTATGCTACTATCAGCTAAAGATGTCTTAAAAGAAGGATTTTCTGATAAACAGATCTTGCAGGAGATAAACAAACATTTTCCTTATTTTTTTGCTGCTCACAGACCAATTTTAATCTTGCCTCAGGGAAAACAACAAAGCTAATAAAAAGGTGTAAATTAGAAGAGAATGAAGAAAGAACGAACAAGACTGGACTGAGAAGACAGACAAGCTTTTCACTGAAGACATTCAGAGATGTGGCTTTTCTGCCTGCTCAGTTTCTGAAATAATCAGTTTTGTTGTTATTGTTGCAGTTGTTTTTAATCTAACAGCTACTTCTCACGTATGGACACTATGATTTGGTCAAAAAACAGTCCCAGTAGAGAGAAACCTCTACTCCAAGTATAATTTCCTAAAGTATAGGTGGAGATCATATCCAGAAACTACGGCAGTTTTGTTGCACCATCATATCTTTGTACTTTGTCCTTATGCCCATCGATCAATTTTCCTTTTGATTCAGTTGCAATTGGTAACAAGAGTGATTTGTTTTTAGAAAATTGTTGTTCTTATCACATACTGATATAATCACAATTTTCTATTGTCTTGCAAATGACTTCACTTTTTCTGAAAAACAAAACAAAATAAAACCACCAAAACAACAAAAGTTTCATCATACATCTTACCTTAATATTTTGCTATGCACTTTTATTTATGTACTTATTTTTACTGCTTGCTCACAGTTTTATTTGGAAGACAATATTCAGAAGTGTTGCATACAGCAATTGCTTTTGCCTATCTCCTTGTATTGCTCTGGCTAGCAGATTATCCCACAAATTATTCCACTGGTAATTAGAACACCTGCTAAATGTTGAGATTCCTCTGATTTAGCTATATTGCATCCTCATTCTCAACATCATTAATGGCAAATAGGCTCATCTTGCTCCTAGCTTACTGGTTATAAATTGTACCTTCTCTGAGGAGAACTCCTGCAGAGATCAGTGTTCTAAGGGCACATATTGAAATCTTGCTTAGCCATATGCAGTCTTGTTCATGGATTTTACAGAATAGATGCTTCATTCCCGCCTAATGTTTTGTTGTGAACAGAACAATACGAAGATTTTACCCTTGGTTTTCTCCAGTGACACTGCCTCGCAGAGAAAAACAATAGTCCTGAATTTTTTTTCCTAGTTCAGGTTTGCTCTGGATCTGGATGTTTCTGGAATATGTACATTTTCTATTCTCCACGTAATTTAAATATTTTCTGCTTTTAAAAAAGGTGCCAGAAAGAGACAGAATTTCATTTTCTAACTCCCCGTTCTGCTTTTTCCTTGCTAACATGGCTGTTTTGTAGTCTTTGACTCTGCTCCCCTCCCTTACTTAGACTTAATGTGGCCTACAGTATTGACTGAGAACTAAAGAGCTAATGGTAATGCTGAGAGATCAGCCTCATTATCATGCTGCTAAATATACACTGAGTTCCCTAATAGAAAACAAACAGTGCAAAATGAGTATTTTAATAGCTAAAATTTTGAGGTTGGGTGAATATATAAACTCAAACAAGAAGAAAAAAATCCCTGATCTATACTGTTTGTGACTATCACAAAATATTATGCTGTATGCAGAATGTTCATGTGTTTCCAGGGTACGTTCAGACTAAATATTAGTAAATATTTCCTCACTGTGAGAGCGGTCAAAATCTGGAACAGATTTTCACAGGCTTCCTATGTAGTTCATGTCCCATGCCTGTCAGTGTTCAAGGAGCATTTGGATAACATGTTCTCTTTTGGTTAGCCCAGAAGTGCTCAGTGTGTTCAGGCACTTCCACTCCTACTCCTACTCCTATTCCTACTTCTAATTTCTGTCAAGTGCCTAAATTCCTAAAGACTATGATAGACAGAAGTGCCACAGAAAGATACTGTCCAATAAGTTCAAACATGCCAGTGGGAGCAAAGTACAATTCTCTAGATAATGTTACAAATACGTTGCTTTCTTTTCTAAATTTTAGGTGTAGGAGCAGAATAACAGTGTAAATCAAATGGAGTAAATTCCATCAATTATTTTTAACACAAGAATTTGTGCATTACACATTGCCATTAAATGCTCATTTTCATCTTTAACTGCTTTGGGTATTATAAGCTATACATAATCTTCTCTTTACCCATTTTAATGACAACAATTAAAGAGTATTTTCAGTACAGTACTACTAAGATTTCCCTAAGACTTTATCAATGTGTTTCTTAGATCAAGTGCTGAGAAAATGTGTTTGGGCTCATCTGAAATCATATAATGAGTAAGAAAATATTCTGATGAGGTCTCAGAGCTTCAGTAATGTAAACAGCATGGTCATAAATAGCTCATAAAATGAAAGAAAATATACATGTAAAATTTTTTATTGCACACAAATGAGGAGGAAATAAGAGAATTTACTTACAAGTTTCTTCCTTTCATTGACAAGTAAACTATCTCAGCTTTTTAATTCAAACAATGATATGGGGATTTTTTAATGCTGAGCACTCATTTTGTGCTTCTCACATGGAGATGACAGTGTTTAAAGATTACACAAAATATTTATCTTTACATTCAACTACTACTCAGTAATTGGTATGTTTATGTTAAGTATGAGAGCATCTAGAAGGGAGGTATCCATTAGCAGTACAATAATGCAATATGATTAGAATCATGCTTTACCAACACCTAAACATAATAATTGCACAAATTATACTAGGAAAAACTAGCAGGGGATACCCTACGTTTCTAAAGAAAGGCAAGAAGATTGTATTCTTATAGAAAATAATAGTATTAAATAAGTACATAGTTAAAAAACAAATGACATTCACTGTTTGAAGGTTGCTGTTAAAATGATGACATTCACTGTTTGAAGGCAGCTGCTAGAATGAAATAGCATTAGGATTGATAGAAGTATTAACAGTCACCTATTTACCATTTAGTTTTTAAGCTAGAAATACACTACAACCTATGCACACTTTCCACTGTATATAATTTTTCTATTTCAATTACAAAAGTCACTACAGTTATATTTTAAGTTTACATAGTCCATAGGTTTTTTGACTAGCCTGAACAGTACATTTTCACACCCAGGAAAACTTAGGTACCAATAATACTTTCTCTGAATTGCTATGAAACTCATTTCAGGCTTCGCAGAAGATATACCAGCGAAGCCTGTGGGCTTCCAGAAGCCTTCAGAAACGTGCTCTGCTCAGCCAACATAATATTAATGGAAGCAGATTTCCATGCAAGATTATTACGACTTTTTTATAAGTATTCTCAGTATGCATCATGAATGGTTAATAAAAAGTAAAACACCAGAATGCTCAAAACTGAAAACACAGTGTCTTTTTCGAATACCGTCATTTCATAGAACAAAATAACAATTTACAGTATAAACTGAAAAGAAAATAAAAATGCATTTGGGCTAAGATTAAGTGAGGTTATGTCTTAAAAGATTTCTAAAATACTCTTGGTGCTGTTGGAAAAATAAAACAAAATAACAAATATATATATATATGTTGCTGAAAGACTCATTTTTCTGTGTTAAATCACAACATAACTTAACATATGGACCTGATACTGGAAAATCTCCCTGAACAAAAACCCAGTTATTTACTGCTAAGTTCTTCCACTGAGATTTTTTAAATCTATCAGCTGTTTACAAAGAAATGAATGGTATCTGCTTATTCAGGTGGATTATTATCATTTACACACGTCAACTTTCATACAAAATCAGCTCTTACTGCAGTCTAGATTAAGACAACAAAGATCTTTCTTTTTTGTAATATTTTGCTAGTTTTCAATTTCAGCTCTGTGGGACCTGTCTTCACCTTACTGGCACAGCATGCAAGACAAGGCAAACGATTATAAGTGTTAACACACTTTTTTGAATCCTGAAATGCTTACAAAACCAGAAGTTCCCGAAGAGGCTATGACTCAGATGGAATCTCTCTGTTCTTAATAATCATAATAGCTCATTAGAAATTATCTGATGAAATGAAGTTTCACACCAACAGGACACTTTGTTGAGCCTGATATATTTATAGTCACACTCAATTAAATTAGGAAGAGCGTTACACCGTTATTCTTTAGACATCGGCAACAGTGTTATGATGAATTGATAAATACATTAATTTTAAAATCACTAAATTTGGTCTCTGTCTTCTCTGGAAGTATTTATGAGTGTCTTGGTTTGGAAATTTACTTTTGAAACTCCTCAGGGTTGTCGCTTCTATATTTAATGCCTCTTTCCCCCCCCAAATTTAATATTTATATCTCATTCACTCTCAGGTTAGTACTGACAGAAATTAGATAATCCTTGTGTGTAGTAAGCTATTCCAAGTATTCTTCATTAACTTTTCTCACCTTCTGAGGTGCACATACTGATCACATGGATTTTACAGTGTCATGTCTGTGTCTCAATACCTTAACCTACTGTTAGGTATGTTATTTCAAGCACATGTGCATTGAACTTACATGGCAAAGTTTTGGTAGGGAGGGGCTACAGAGGGGTTCTCCGTGAGCAGAGCCCAGCAGTGCCCTGTGCCAGAGCAGAGGAGCTCCAGCTGCTCCAAAGGGACCCGCTGCTGCCAGAGCTGTGCTGTGAGTGATGCCGGGTGTGCTCTGGGAGAGGGATTTAAGGAAGGGACAATGGACTCCCACTGCTCTGAACTCTTCAGATGGTGAGGTCCTCCGAGTCCTTCCAGGACATCAGACACCTGGATCAGCTCATAAAACTCAAAGTGTTGTGGCTACAAGGATGCCCCAAGCTATGCCAGAGCTCCCTACCTTGCCCGCTGCAGCACTGGGAGCCTGGCAGCCCTGTCCCAGAAAAAGATGTTTTCTGACCCCTAGAAAATTCACAGTGAAACTGCCCTTCTTGCAGCAGTTAAAACAGCAATTAATGCCAGTTTAACAGAGCATTGGCCAGGTTCTGTCAATCATTTGTTTTAGGAAAATACGTGCTGGTTTTGCATATTTACATTTGGAAAAACAAAAATCTCATTATAGAATCGTGAGCTTCTTTGTGTATGATCCTGTCTGTGAAAATTCCTTTCTTTTTGGGAATTTTTGGGATAGGTTGAATCTCAGTTTCTCTGCAGGCTCCCCACTGTTCTTCATTCTTGTTAACCCTCATATCCTGACACCAATATGAACACCATTCTCCTGAAAAGTGCATAGCTGTCATTTCATGGCTATTCCAGACCCAGTATAAATCATACTGACAACTATTAAAAGACAAAAAAGAAAAAAAAACAACCAACCCTGTCAGAAAATCAGAACCTCAGCAGTTTTTGCTTCACATGTCTCTGGGCCAAGTTAAAGTAATTAAATCTTTTTTAGCCTAGTTTGCTTAGGAAATGAGGCTTATGTAATTATATTCCTCGTGTATGTTTATGTGCATGATATCCGTCCTTGCTTCAATAACTTTGGCACCCATTGATCAATGTTACTGAAGTTGAAGGAGGTAAGCCTCAGAGTTGATATGTTCTGGCATATGAAGATCACAAACAGAGGAGACATTTCTTAATAATGCCCCCAAAGGAGGAAAAGGCTGCAGCTTTATTAAGGATCAGGGATAGGCCACAGGTACTCATCCTCAAGTTGCATGTCCCTGAGATACCAGCCTTCATTATCTTCACTGCTCCTGCAGTCTCAAATATTGCTGATGCTGGAACACCATGCTACTCCAGTGGGTTGAGAGGACTGGTCCTGCAAAGAAGGGGAAGGGAACAGAGTGCCTGCTCCTACAGATTCACATGTGGACTTATCCAGCCCTAACGCCACATAGATTGCAGACCTCGAAGTTTTAACTTTCAGTTTCTACATATCTCCTGACAGTGTCTACAGTATATCAGTTCCTTTGCATTGCCTCCACTACAAATTTCTCCAGCAGCTCTACTTCTTTTAACGTCCCTCCCACAGAATCTTCCCTTATTTTAACCCAGTGATTGGGCAGATGCCATATTACTCAGCCTTAGCATCCTTCAGCCTATTAGCAGGACAAAATCAAGGCAGCTTCTTGGACACTGCCTTCTGCTGCTCAGCACTTATAGGTTTTCTGCTGCAACTGTTGACTTTGCCTTCAAGTACTATTGCTCCATGCCACATACATTCATGTGAAGATCATTCAAAGTGTGGCCCACTCAGATCACTGCTGACATCATGTCTTCTCCTTTTACATCAACTTCACTCTTTTCACCTTCTGTCTTTACCTCAAATTTCAGTCCTGGATTTTCTTTCCAGCCTATTGCACTGCCTTTCATAGAATCACAGAATGGCTTGGGTTGGAAGGGACCTCAAGGATCATCAAGTTCTAACTCCCCTGCCACAGGCAGGGATGCCAACCACTAGATCAAGTACTGGATCATGCCTTTCCTTGAAAGTCTTTTGGAAGAGGCATATGTTTTAGTTATCTCCTTTTTTCCCCCAGCTGTCTACTATTTTTTTCTGGTTATTCAAAATCCAGAGCAAGCAATCTTCATTCTGCCGGTCTGCTCACTGAGGACAGATTGCTGGAGATGCTAGAAGCAGCAACTGTTTGAAATGTTGCCAGGATGGGAAGCTCAGTTCTGAATAACAGCATGTCCCGTGGGGGAGAGGCTTCACAGAAACATGAGGTAAAGCAGTTTGGATGCAATGGGCTCAGATGGATGGTGTAAGTCTTTAAATCTTGTACAAGCTTTCCAAGGCTCTGGTATGGGCACGAGTCAGCAGAAACATGCACACTGCTGCCCCAGAGAGCAGACAGCGGCTGACTTTGCCTGTACTAGTGCTGCCTCTCCTCGCTTGCCAGGAGTGGGCTTCTAAAGCAAGGGAATCAAGATGGCAAGAATTAATGCATAAGTGAAAATGGAGAGCAACGAGAGACCTACAGCCTCAAATATGCTCCTTTACTTGTACTTGCATGCCAGAAAAAAAAAAAAAAAAAGGAAGAATTTTTGATGAGACAGGCTCTGGAGACAGGATTTGTTTTCTCTTTGGAGCTGAATCCCACTGAGAAAGGAACCAGATAAGGTTCAAAGTGCAATCTGAATATCTTGAGAGAATCTGTTACAAGATTCCCAGATAAAGAAAGGATAAAATTTTGTAAACATAAGAGCTCAACAGGCCAAAAGCTGTTATTCAGGCTCAACCCTAGTAACAACAAAAACCACATTTCTTGGTTAAAGGAAGGAGAACCACCCACTCATTACAGCAGCACTGCTAGCTATACAACACTCCCTCTCTTAATTGTCAACAGTTTCCTATTTCCTTTGAAAGGGGTCAGAAAAGCCCAGGGCTGCTTGAAGAGTCATGCAGTCCTCACACCTTTCGCAGAAATTAGATCATCTGTAATGAAACCATCTGTCTGTACATGACAAATCCTGCTCTTTTCTGCAAAAAGTCTCCCATGTCTGCAAACCTGGCAACCGAAGTAAATGCATGCACAAAATAATAAGCATCCTGGCTTCTCAGCTGGATTGCCTCAAGAAATTTTCA
Source organism: Numida meleagris (assembly GCF_002078875.1). Classification (NCBI taxonomy): domain Eukaryota; kingdom Metazoa; phylum Chordata; class Aves; order Galliformes; family Numididae; genus Numida; species Numida meleagris. Next base: position 128,840,624 of record NC_034409.1, read on the forward strand.
AAGAAAACAACAGTAACCATAATGTTATCACTCTGCAAGACAGAGCAGCAGCCCTCCCAGCATTCAAGGAACCCTTTGACAATCAACATAATTGATGAGTAATAATGAAAAAGGTGCAGTGGACTTCCATGGACGAGGCCGTGTGTGGTAGGAAAGGAGTGAAACTGTAGCTGAAAGTAGCCCATCATCTGCAGCACAGTTAGGCAAATTGATCAGCATACAAAACCAGGTGCTGCGTCTCAGAAAGGACAGAGTTTTTTCCCAGAGTGGAATAGGATAAAACATTGGCTTGACCTTTAGTTCTTCACATCCATATCTGGGCACAAAGAATCAGAGAAATGGCACAGTGAGGAGCTAGATGAGGGAGAGAAATCACCTGTTACTTGTGACGGAGAGAAGGTGGGCTACTCTCTGTGCTTCATTTATCCTGGTGAGGACATGAGAGTGGCACCCACTGTTAACTGGCAACTCTGTAACACTTCAGCATCCTCTCCTTCTGATCACTCTGTATGCACTGCCATTTGTTCCCCAGTGCTTCCTATTGGGATACTCAACTATTTCGAGCCTCTAAGCCACTGTATTATTAGAAGTATATATTTCTCTTGTTTCTAGAGGTGCTAACTAGCATGTCAGAGATGCTAATTAGCTGAAGTGCTCCTCACTTCAGAGCACCAGGACGGCACATGTGAGAGGACAGTGCACAAATGTCCTCTATATGAAAAGCCAGGCACAGCTTTTTTCCTGTTAGTGCAGAGTCTTCTGGTGCATGAAGACCCCTCGGTCTGCTTCTCTTTATAAAACATCATTCAGTTTCCAAGCAATTACTCTAAGGCTATATTTCTCCTTACTTTTTGATGAGATTAAGATACGGGTGAGAGTTATTTATAGGAGGCTATAATGGCTACAGATGCTTTGAAGAGATCATTTCATGAGACGTTTCCTCTACAAATGCACAGAAGTCAGGAGAATTTCAGACTGAAAAGTCACTTTTTCAGACTCAGCATCTTGTAATGAGATGGCACCTGCTGCTCATCTACACTACAATGAAGCCAAGCCAAACCCTTTAAAAATGGCTACATTTTGAAACCAAGTTATGTCTTATGGAGAGGTAGATGTTGATGCTGCTGCAAACGCTGCCTAGTAGATTCCTTCCAAAAGGTGCCTCTGTAACATGAAGTACATTCTAATGACCAAAGAGACCTCAAAGTCTAACTCTTAACGCAGGGTTTGTATAAACCATGCTGAGATAAGGACAGAAGGGAGAAATTTCTTCTAGTCAGCCACATACTGCCAGCTGTTTATTTTTAATTAAAAATGTACAGCCAGATATTTTTTATTTAAAAAAATACAAAACAACAAAAGAAACATAGATACAAAAGCAAACAGACAGAAAAAAACCCTGCTATTTTGAAAGCAAGGGCTGACTTAACTGCCTGGTTTTAAATATCACAGGAAATACATCTCTTGTGTATTTCTTGCATTCTTAAACCCAAGAGTATAATCAGAACTAATTCAATCAAGCGCATCTGCAGAGCTAAAACAGTCCTGTGGCTGGAGTGTAGGGTACTTATTAGCAGAGTCAGGACTCTGGCAGTGATAACTGAGCTCATCCTCCAGGGACTTTTAAGACTGACCTATGGATTTTCTGCGAGATGCAGGGAAGGAAGTACAAGGTTCTGCTGCACCAGAGCGAGAACCGGGAAACCACAACGATCCTGTTCCCAGACTGTTTTAGCTGAGGAGGCAGTCACACATGTTTCTGATTGAGAATGCTGTTTCTGCCACATCAGCTCTGTTGGTGGATGAAAAGGCATAGCCCTCACCTGCTCTGTGTCCTTGGGATGGAATGCAGAAATGTGGTGGCTATGCTGAGTTTGCCTTCTCCCTTCTTTCCTGCCTGTACTGTCAACTCACCCAAGGGTACGGAGAGCCTGAATTCAATCTCAGTTTGAATTACCATGCTAATCATATGCTCAGACTCCATTTCCAGAGGCTACAATAGGTCCCACACATACACACAGATGCTTGACGTGCAGGAAACTGTGAAATTGCACCATCCCAATCCTTACAATTGCTGAAATATGAAAAATGCAGCTGAAGTTAGATGCGATGGTAGCTGCTATTTATAACATCCACAGCATGAGCTCAGACCTACAAAGTTCCTTCCATGGCACTGTAAGATGAACATTAGCACAGCAGTGGTACTGAAATAAGCATGGTAGCAAATCAATATGTCAACAAAAAAGTGCAAAGACTACACGTGATAGGCTGCTCTAATAATTTTTATATATACTTATATCCTTCCACTATGCATAATTCTTTAATTTGGATCTTACTACATATCATTCTTGACTTCCGTGTTTTAATTTATAAAAAAAAAACAGCACTTCTGTAAACCTTCAAAAATTTCTGCTCTGCTTAAACAGACGGGAACTTAAAGATTAGCATTATGAATCAAAAAGGTGTTCTTTTCTGTATTTTTTGTCAATCTTTACTTTTGAGAAAAAAAATAATGAGGGATCAAAGCAGAAGTATGGTACTAAATCCAGAAACTAAACGTGAAAGGATTATCATTGCTTGCACAATAGCTTGTTTCAATTGGATGTCAGTGTTTTAAATGCACAGCCTGACATTACGGTTAGGTATGACTCCAAGACATTCACATTTCTATGTGATCTGGAAGAGATTTCTTGTATCCCTCTTGCAGTGTACTGCCAAATTATCCAGTTTTTAAGATGAAAGCGTGTTTCTGTAATGCAGAAGCAGATATTTTACATCAGTGTGGCTCAAGGCCTATTTTGCTCAAGTTTTTCCATGTTTGACAGGACATTAAGATACATATGAGTCTGAGAGTGTCACAACAGAATGCCTTTCAAGGCAGGCTGAAGACAGTTGTCCTTGGGACAGAACAGCTTTTCTCCAAGGCACTGCCAATCCCATTCAGCTGCAGTGCACCTCTCCAAGTTTTCACAAAGGTTTACATTCTTACATCTGTTCCCTGAAGGACAGATCTCTCCAGAGGGAGTGGTGGTGTTCTGCCGCAGGGAATTATGCAGATACTCAAGACCTTTTCCTCCAGGAGATTCAGTTTGTGCAGCAGAACTACAAGGTGTTGAAATCCCTGTTGCTATGTATCTTTATTCCTTTATCCATCTCACACCTACTCTGCTACTCATGTGTGATAACCAAAACATTTCAACATAAGCTTATTTGGTATCTGTGATTGCCTGCAACAACTCTAATAAAAGCTTGGTGGATCCCTTTCACTTTTTCAGTGTGGACTAGCGCAATACACACTGGACGGAAAACACTGAGTTGCCCAGACAGCTTCACGGGACCTAAATTAAAACTGTAACAACAAACTTTTGAAAAAGACCAGGTGAGATCAGTGAAAACCTGGCTGTCAAAGGGATGCAGCAGCCAGAAAATAAACACAGATCAAACAAAATATAAAAGCCAAGAGAAATAAGAAAATCAAACTGAAAATATAACAATTCCATTACAAAATACCGTCACCTGGAACATGGTGCTTATCTCCAGCTGTCCTATTTTTAAAAACAGAGAACAAATTAGCTGAGAGAAGAATGTGGGAATGGCTAGACTGAGAAGCCATCTTTGCATGAAAAGAGACTGGAAAGTTTGGGGGAGTTAATTAAAATATTAAAAAAAAAAAAAAAGACCTAAGAAGTGTTGAGAACAGCTTTCACAATAATGGGTGACATTGAGAAGGTGGCTTCTAGACATTTCCCCATGGAACACAAAAAGGAGAGAGCATGCTATTAAATTTACAGTGCAGAAAATTAAAAAAAAATTATAATTATTTTCCAATGAAGTACACAATCAACCAATGAAGTTTATTGTCCATTGATGGTTATTATCAAAGCCATCATTAAAAATCTCCAAGGACTCTAAACAAGTATACAGTTAAGGAAGAGATCAGGATGTATGTATTCATATTAAAAAATGAAGGGAAAGAAATCTTCTTTTCAGGGCACATCTCAGCCTGTATCTGAGAGCATCAGGAAGAGCCTCCCTCTTGAAGGAGGTGATGGGTTCCCCCATGGGGAGAGGAAGGGCTAACATAGCTTCTGCCCAGATACCTACCAGCACTGATGGATGCAACATCTTCCCTTCCCCATCTGATTGACAGTTTTGGCAGTGACTTTTAGCCTGAGGTGTGTAAAATAGCACAGGAGTGGAAAAAGTGCCCATCTTGTCCTCTTGTCACCTGTTGCCTGTAACATGTTTCTGGCTGCTGGCTGATTGATGAGTCTGTTGGAGGCACAGATATTCACCCTGGGCCTGACTCAGACTTATGCAGAATCCACCAACTTAACATGGGCAGATACTCAAATTAACAAAATTATTTGATTTTCTTTTGCAGTTTCTCAAAAAATTCAGGTATTATCTGCAGCTAGAACATGACAATGGAATAGATGTAAAGGTTTGTTTTGATCTAGCAGTTTTTGTGCTTTTAACAACAGAGTACTTATGTTAATAAAATGCTCAGTTTCTCCTGTCCTTGCACACTCATGAGACGTGAGCCAAGATAATTTTCTTCCTTGCAATACTGAGCAGAGCGAAAAGGATGTCCTTTTCCAAAATAGCTTGGAGACACATTCATTATTTTAGTGTTCTTCACACTTTGCTGATAATGCATTTATTGTTTATGTCTGGGAAGCAAATATACTCCCTTTTGTCATCAGTCTTGGATCCTGCTACACTTCTGCTGAGCTCTCCACCCTGGACACCATTCCACCAGTTATGTCATAAATCATTTCTTTGCCTCAAGACCTTATATTTGCAAGGTCAATTGCTGTTGAAATGATGATTACTATAAAGATGCAGTGTACAAAGAGGCTGACAATCACAGTGCCCTTGAGCACTGACTGTAGGAGGTAGCTACCATCCCATTTTCTGCACCAGATTAAACTACAGTTAATGAGTGTAATACTCACTCTACGTATGGTCCCAGAGAGGAAAAACTGAACAGTTGTCCCGTGATTTAATCTCTGGTATTAATATTAAACAAAAATGTATCCAGAAAAACCTTAAAAATTAAAGATTTCACAGACATCCTGGCACATAAATTTACTACCTCTTAGATAATCTAAATAAAAGTCCACTTTCTGCACATTTTCATATACGTAGCTGGAATTCCTTATCTGCTATAGAAGAATGGAGTCTAATTTTTACTTTATGAATACAAATCTCCACAAAGTAGAGGAATAAGACTTCCTCATAATAAAATGTCATAAGGTAATTCTCTTTCTCCGCTGACACCGACTCCCATTCTGGCAATGCCTACCACACTCTATGTCTCAGGAGAACAGAGGAGCAGAGCAGATGAGCATCTGTACCAGTGGCACAGGAAACCTGCTCAGAACCTCCTCCCCATTTTGACCAGGAACCATCAGGGAAGCAATGCAGAGAAGAAGCATCAGCCATGGATAATTCTGGAAGACAAACAACAGACAGGAAAAGACTCTGTTGTCTCTAGCCACATCATACTCTACTCTGCTTGTCCCAGTGTGTCACTGGTTTCCCACCATCCTGCTGCATGTTAGAGGTGATCCTGCAAAATGTTCCAAAGTCCTGTTACAGTGAGCATGTTTTAAGGTCCATACACTACCTGGTTTCTTGACATTCTAGATCTTAGCTTTGGATATATTAGTTTGATTGGATATCATCAAACTTTCTAACAGTTCACCCAATTATTTAAGAAACCAGACAACCAAAACTGGATGCCTCATCCCACTAGTCCTTGAGGGGAGTCCATCCTAGAAAGGACAATCATTTCACATCCTCCTCCTAGATGGTGCTGGGAGCACAAAGGAACAAGAGCACTTGAGCAGATACAAGCACCACCAGCCTCCGTTTAAGGTGTCGCTTTTGGGCAGTACCATTTCCCAGACACCCAGCTGAATGGCTCAGTTTACTCCAGAGTGGGTAAATATCTTAGGATACAGCTCTGGTGGGTTCCACCACTGACTGCCGGTAGCATTGGTGTTGTTTACCAACTGGGAGCTGGTGGTTTACAGTGCATTTCCTCCTACGGTTATTTAAGGGAAGATCCATTAATGCTGAAGCGTCATTTGCAGGGTAAACAGAGGTCCTTCACCCTCTATGTTTCCTGGGAAAACTAAGCAAATTCTACATTTTAGTTCAGAAGGAAATAAAGGGGTTTTGATAAGAGCTGCTCTGAAAATTTCACGAGACATCTGGATGCATGGGACAACACTGAAAGCAAAATGGCTTCTCTCTGTGATAATTTCAGAGCAAAAGAATGCTGTAATAATGAAAAAATATTGATGGCCTTTCTTTAGTAATGAATTCAAAGTTTACAGAACACAGCAGGGACTCTGGCATAGCAATGTCGCATTTCTTAAGAAAGAGGGTTATTACAAGACTATTAAATTATTTTTCAATAAAATATTTCATATGCATAAACACATAAAGCAGCTGGAAAGAAAAAAATCAAATTCTATTTCTGTTTTTAAACCCTGGTGATAGATGGCTTCCTTCAGATTCCAGAAGACAGATAAATTTAAAGTCAGGCTAGCATGCAGCCATGCTTTCTGCTACCCTCTTGACTAGGGCTCAAAAATGCCATCTTGAAGATAAGATTTAATTTTCACGAGAGGACTGGATGACTCTGGGAGCTGATGGTGGCACGAAGAGCTTTTTGCCTTTGTAAGTTTCTGGTTCAAGTAAAGGTCAAACTGTGACCGATCTTGACTCCTCTTTGATGGCAGTTGGGGTACATGGTCTATGACTTGAATTACTTCTCCCCATCTACTTTTTGTGTCCTTACAGATGACACAGTCTGAATTATTTTATCTGCCAATTACTGCAGGGCTATGGAGGCAGTGGTGGGGAGGTCAATGATTTCTTTGTCACTGCTGAATGTCTGGCCTTCTTTCTTCTGAACAAGGTGAAAGTTTTATATTTGACAGTGTGATAAAGATTCACTTCTCATCTTGGACTATTTTTATGTCTGGCAGATAATTTAATTCTCACGTGTTTTAGTCCCAAGAGCTTTCAGGAAGACTTAAAATTAATTTTAAATCAATTTCCCCTTCCCCCTCACACAATACAGTGTATCTTCACAAAAGCAACTAAAAGAACCTCCACCTCCATATATGTGAGCTGGTCTTTGAATGACTGTCAATCATTTCAGTGAACTGTAGATTATTTAGTAACAACCACGTGTGGGTGGGGAAAAATAAATCTATTATTTTAAAATCAAAAGGCACTTACCATTCTGGCACACAGTCTGCGTGAAAAGGCACTGAAAAGGTGCATTTCCCAGAAATTAAATGAAACCTGGTGACAGTTCTTCCATGGAAGCTATTGCTACCTTCCCATGCTGGTATGGAGCTGAAATATTGTCTGGAGTGATATTTATACATGCTCACGGAGAAGACAGGAGAGCAGCTAATGTCTTTCCTAAGAAGAGCAGAGTCTGTTAATGCTTTTATAGTGCTTTCTGCCTGAAACCTTCAAAAGGAGGATATAATGTTAAGAACACTTTCTCAGCTGTGCTGCTATCAGTTTGAAACACCCTGACCTTTGTGAATGCGATAGGTTTATGTTTTTATACAGTGGAACAACGCCACATTAAAGGCACAAGAACTGCAGAGTGAGAGGGTCTGCATAGGATCTGATATTCGTGAAGGAAAATAAAAGGCAATTTAAGTCTTTGAATTTTTTTTTCTGTGCATCTTCTTAAGGAGGCAAAATGAGATTCGACTCTAAAGGAAAAGGCAGAAGTAGAGGAAAGATGACTTCTCCCACCTCGAACTGAATCTGCCATTCCTCAGAGCCCGCTGCCCACAGTTGCCAAATCACAGAATTCATGAAAAACACCTTGGTGTGGGAGGCTTTTACTATTTCATACATTTTTCACATCCTACCTACAAGATCACCCAACTACAGTGCTCAGTGGTATTATAGCTTTGCATAGATTAACGTGAAGTCAAAATCACATTGCTGTGACCTAAACTTACAGTTGCCAGAAACACTGGCTAAATCAATAATTAGCTTTCTGCTGCTTTTGGATCACATCAGCATTTCGGTCTGCTTTTGTTATCTTATTGGCAAGATACCTCAACTACAACAACAAGATTAAAACTAGCTTTGGCAAGTGGAATTGCTTGAAACACAGCAACATTACAATTTTCTACATCATTTACTATATCTGAATATGAAATCCTCACTGTTTTGGGAGAAAAGTTTTAAAGACCATTTAGTATCTCTCTGGATAACCTTAATTTTATACAGAAAACTACACCAAAACATTTAACAAGAATATTTGTCAGCAATGTTATAGATATTATTGAGATCAAGTATCCTATGTAGACCCAGTAGGAAAAGATTGGTCAATGAGGAATACTTGGAAACCTACTACAGTCTATAGAAAACTGCTTATTATTTTACAGGAAATATAAAGTAAAAATGAATTTCACAGCAAGTACATATAGGCTTAGGGCATTTGGCTATTTTAATACAAAGCGAACAATAAAAACAACCCTTAAAATATTTGTGGAAATGAACACATTTGTCTCGGTCACAAAGCAAAATTCAAATGGAGGAGATCTACAAACATACAGATGTGGAATAATTAAACTTCTCCCTGGACAGAGAAAGACCAGGAGGATGTTGTCTTTTCCCCACCACACAGAGCACAATGGAATCACTGATCCCACTTGCACTGCTTCCTCCATAGCACCAGTGGCAAATTTTCTTATATATGAATAAATAATGATTATGCAAATCTATAGAACTCCTCAAAAATACCTTGACATGTTTTTAGGTGTTACAATTAATAAATTATTCTTGCCTATCAGCCCATTTTCAGCCTAATGACAAGAACCAGTACGTTTAACTGGCATTTCAAAATAACACACAAAACAGGTTTGGAGATTTACTTGAAGATTTGCTTCTGTGACTGTTGTAACTAACTCTGTTTTGTTCTAACAAAGTCTGTTTTGTTCCCATAGATACCAACATGAGTTACTTCTTCATATTCAAACGTTGTTTATACGTAAATAAAAGCTTCATGAGAATGCACATGCAAACTGGAATGGTGGCAGCTAAGACATTAGATCTCCTGCTTTGATTTTCAGGAATTTTCAGTCAGAAGGAAAAAGTAATGCTGTGGTTGCTTTGTACAAAAAATAAAATAAAAAAAAAAGTGCAGTTAATTCTTCTCAAGTCAAAAGTTTGCTTTTATGTGTGTTAGCACAAAGGATTAATTATCCAGTGTAAGTAGCATTCTGATGAAAATGAAAAAAAAATTCATTATTTTTAAAAGCAAAAGCCATATTTAAATGGCTTTTACATTAATCATCATTCGTGCAGTTCTTTTTTGATGTAGTCAAAAATTAAAAAAAACTCAACTTCAAGAGTTCAACAATCTAGAATTTTTGTTTACCCTGTATCTCTAATTAAATGCTTCAAGATGATTTCATGAGGAACATCCATTTTCTGCTATTCCTGGTCTGCTGCCCAAACAGCACTATTGATATTTTTCCTATTATCCTACTAAAAAAACAGAATGAATGAAAATAAATATTCTATTACCAATCCCAGCTCTGGGGCAAATTTGCTGTGTAAATTCATGGTACACAGACAGCAGCAGAATCAGATACCAACTGATATCAGTTGTGCAAGTTGTGCACCGTGTGTGCTAATACTGAATTAGTCTGAACAATGTCTTTAGGTTATCTCTGAGTATTACGGCATAAATATATGCCTTTCTTCTCCAGGAGGGCTAAATTTGGTCCTGACATAGGTTTGAATCAAGACAAATCCGGCTCCTAGTTACTCCTGGAACACTGACTATTAAAATGCATGTCCAGTTTCCATCACCTGAAAGTGATCCTAGTGACTTGACACTAGAAGTTGCTCCCTCAGTTAGGACTAAGGACAGATTGAGAATATGTAGACTGTAGTACCCTGACAGTCTCAATTGTGGTATTCATTTTCAGTATTGTCTCTCAATGAAGGGTTTGGCACTACACATTTCCTTACTCCATGTGACTTTCAACCACAGGCATTATGGAGTGACAGGAGCAGTCTCCAAGAGGTCTATTACAGCCCATGAGGGACCAGCAACTCCATCTACCATATGCAGCAAAATTAAAACGTTCACTATATTTCTAGTGGATCCTACAGTTAATTATACTGATGTATTGTTCCATGAATTGCTCAAGGATGTATTGAACTTTTGAAGTAAACAAGTAATTAATTATTCATTGAATAAATTAATGGAATAAATAATTGAATTAATTGAATTCATTAGTTGAATGAATACTCTTGTGTTTAACATGCATATTCATCTTCAGAAGTGTCTGGGCTCATGCAAGTGTTCCTTATTGCAGAAGATTTTAAAAGAATTACATTTTGATTGAAGACAAAAATGCATCTATCCTTTCCTATTTTTTGTTGGGATTATAATAACAAAGACTTGATTTTTGAAGAAAAGCGAAACACATAACATTAGAAAATGATTATAAAACATAAATAATAGGACATACTTTCTAAAAAAATTCATCCACCACTATCTTCTCCATTTTATTTGTCTGTCTGGTTTTTTTGTGTGTGTGACTGAAACTCAAAACAACCCACTTGTTCTTTTTCACCATTAAGGAGCAGGTAATAGTGTATACTCAAAATCAGAAAGAATATTTTTTTTCTATTAAAAGAGAGCCTCCAAGAATGTTTTGTGTTTGGAGCTTCCCTAAATCAGCCAGAATACAGTTAAATTTTTACCTCCCATTAATTTATTGGCATTCTTTAGGAATGTATTAGCCATGCTATTTATTACTGACATCTGTAAGTAAACATCACTCAGTCCAACAAGACATTAATTATAAATACATCTTCTGCCAGATCTAAGGATCAGATGTTTATGGAATTTATTTGTGCATGTAGGGCAAAGACTGTAAAGCATAAAACTAGTCATTAACATGAAGAGTAGATGCTTTTCACATGTATATTTCCTAACATTTTTCAATTACTTAAAGTTTGATTTTATGAGGTGAATGATCTCTGTAGAAGCTCATTCCTTCAACATTTATCTCTCTTCCCTCTCTCCCCGGAGTTTACATAGTTCTTTTGCAAATTAAAATCCCATTTTTCTTCCAAATATGTATAGATGCATCAATACAGTTATTCCATCAAATTTAAATGATATAATAGTCTGAATGAATATTATGACTTGAAAATGAGGTTTTCTACAGCAGAGACACTGAAAGTTTGTGTTTCCGTACAGACAGATCAAAACTGTGACTGAGATGGAGAACCAGACCAGTTGGCTACAACAAGATTTCCCAAAACAACTGCTCAGAAGTTGAAATAAAAATTGAACCCTTGGGAAGCAAGAAAATATCATTCTCTCTACCTTCTTATTTTACACTTTTATCGTTTTTCCCACCTTCTGGTCTCCAGTCAGGATCACAAACACAAAAAAAGGCAATGAAAGAGGCAATTCTAATGCCACCTGCTCAGAAGCAGAAGCTAACAATGATCACAGCTGCTGCAGTAGGAGTGTCAGCACAGGTTCATGTGTTGATAAGCATAATGTTTTGAGGATTCTGGTTTTATTAGATCTTAAAAAGTTTAGTGAAGCTCTCCAGTTGCTCTGCCAGAGAATATAATCTATAGCTGGAGTCAGCCACGTGCCGTCAGGGATAATGCATCATGTACCTAAGTTCTCAAATGAGGACTAATGTGGGTCTGATTAAATCTGCTCATTAGGCAAGCTGGACATAAGCTCAAGGAACTGCCAAAGGAAGAGAGGTAACAAATATGCCCAAGTTTCAATACTCTTATTTATATCTTCACATATCTCCAGCTAGGAAGAGTGATTGCTTCTGTAATTCCTCTGAAGCCTGTGTCTGCCTGAATGAACTAGCATCAAGGTTGAAACTGTAGGAAAAAAAAGAAACAAAGTGCTCAGAGAGTCAGAAAGTTTTTAAGCAATAGAAGTGCTGGGAATGGGAGTGCAGCAGTTGCCTCAGACTTTCTTCTGTTCAGGAACTGCACAGAGACAGCCTGTTCCCAGAACCAGTATCTATTGAGATCAAAGAAAAGTCTAAAAGTGGCCAAGGGCAATGTGATTTGACTAAAATATAGGTATTTGGAGGGTGCTCAAGCAGCTATGCTCCTGTGGACCTCTGTGGCATAGGATTAAATCAGGAAGAATGTTTTTCAGTAATGAAATGCTTCTAATGAAGAAGTCACCTCATACCAAACTTATCTTCTTTACCTGTCCCCAGCCCTAAACATGCACTGGTTCACAGGTGTCCATCCTGGCTCCCAGCTGCTCCCATACACAGACGCAAGGTGCTGGAAGTCCTTGAGTGCCACCCCAACTAGTGGCGTTGCAGGACGCTTCCCAGGCAGTGCTGCGAGGAAGTTCAGGGAGCTGTAGTGTTCCAATACAGGTATGTCCTTGCAAAGCTCTGTTTGAAAGACTACAACTCCCAGAATATTCCACTTTTTCACAAACTGCTGCAGAGACTTTTGTAAGATGACACCTGCTACAGGAGAAAAAAAAATGTGGGGAATCAATTGTTAGCACGGAAAAAAGTAATTAGGAAAGGGCACTTCCAAGTTGACACTCCAGAATCCATACCAAGTAGCTTTCTAGGCAGCTTGAGAAACTCGCATACAAAGGACTTTATACAAAGAAAAGCAGCAATACAGAAGTAATTCCTCAAATTTCATGGAATCTCCTCTTCAAGTTTCAGCTTAGTACTGAAAAGGGGATCCTCTGGATCCCAGGAGGCGAACTCCAAAACGAAATCAGATCGCAATATTTGGAGCAGATACAACTGCAACTTGAATAGAAGAGCTGAGCAGCTGCATGTTCTTAGGTACGTGTCTCATCCTGGCAAGTATCCAGTGATAGGACCATAAGCCTATGCCATAAAGAGACATCACCTCTTTTTATTTAAGTATGTACATAATTTGGTCTCACGAAATCACTAAAATCAGCTTTGCAGCACAATGAACAGTGCACTTCAACAGGAGTCGAGGACTTCCATAAATTTCCAGTCCAATGTTCTGCAAATCTTCCCAGTTCTGACCCCCAAATATTCCAGCAAGATTAATTTTGCAAGTGTAAACTTTTTTTTAAATGCAAAATCCAACTATAGAGTATTAGATTCAAAAGTCTGCTAGAAGTTCCTGTATCTTTCCATTTTTCACCTAAAACCAAGTGTACCCAGACAGAGGCATATCTAGAATATTTCTTGCTTCGCAATTGCTTCAAATCATTTCCTAGGCTAAATATCCTGAAGACTGATAATAACCCGTACCGCACAGAAAGAATTACCCAAGGATTTACACTCTAATACTTTTCAGACATGCAATGACATCCCTAAAAGAAGCCCGAAAACAGCAAGTAAAAAAAAGGGAAGCTGTCACTCATTGTAAGGCTATGAAACAGATTCCTTCAAACTATAAGCACCTCTAGCTTCATATTTTATTCAGTATTTAACCAAGGACAGAGATACTTTGTCAAATGCATGCCAAGCACACAAAGTTTCCAAGCTTTCTACAGCTTTTAGTTTCACCAGTTCTTGGGACCAGCTGCAGAGTTTCTATGCGCATCCTGGACATTAACACTCTTGTGCAGATGAGGTTCCTTTTTCACTGTTATGACAGAGCAGTGGCTTCTCCTTTACAGAATATTGTAAGCTACAAAGACTACATCAGCAGTACTGTGATAATCATTACTACATGTTATTGTGAGTGGCAAACTGATGAACTGTTTGTTGTACTTGACTTCAACTGACCATGAAAGATACACACACCACTAGACGGCAAGATTACCATGACCATTGACATTGCCTCACTAGTATCAGACAACCTCTTTTGACATTCTTACTCTCCAGAGGTCTGCTCTCCTCCTCTCTTTGAGTTCACTACCTGCACTTTGTGGCAGTTAGCCCAATTTGTATTAAGAAGTGAGAGCTTCTTTACTTTGCCCTGACATGGTCTGCTCTAACGTGGCAGGATGCATGGATGCATTTCTTTTTGAGAAGCCCTAGAAAGATATTTAGAACCTCTGACTAAAAGCAAGTAACATCGATATTTTAATGTAGATACTGAACTTTTCTGTATCATGGAAAAATATTTTTTAATAACACAGTGATTGTTCACAATGCCTGGAACCTGTCTATGCTAAAAGTCCTCACAGGTACAGAGTTTACCAGAGTGTCAAAAGCTAAAGGCAACAGTAGATTCCCCCAGCCCAGAGCAGGGTAAAGTGTGAGGGGCAGGTGCTCGCACTGACAGCTTTGGTCATCCCATGTAGCTGGTAGTGTCAGACAATATGGGAGTTAGCTATAACAGTCATTTGTTATAACCAGAACTTCTTTCAGCTTTATTAAAAAATTCCAATCAGACCTTCAAAGAATATTTTCAAGCAAAACTTTTTTGCATAATTTTACTACGTTGCAGGAAAACCCTACCAAAAGCATTTTCTACTTTTTTGTGTTTACACAACTTTACTAAAACTGGAAGCATCTTAATCTCTCTGCAGGTGACCATTCATTGCAAGCTCGCTCATCTTTTCAGAAAGCAATAGAAATGTAGACTAGGTAGGTCACATTTAGACCAAATATACATTGCAGAAAGGCTAGAAAATAACTCTGATGTTGGTTGGTAGGTCTGCTATCAGAATATGATCTTCAGAAAGGAATTAGCACTAACTTGTACTGAATTAGCTACTCCTACTTTTAAGAAAAGTGGTAAGAAAACAAATGACAGTGCAAATTCTAGGATCACCGAATATATTCAGATTAACCTCCCCCAATTTAGGTATCCAAAACATAAGAGAAAATTTACAGCTAGTGTAATACTATAACGGGATGGAAAGTACCACAATAACAGCGAGGTGGCAAAGTCTTTGGCTGCAGCAGATGAGAAGGAGCCTAAATGCAGGAGCCACAGACACAAAAACGATGGAAAAGAACTGCTTACCTTTAGAAGGCCTCAAGTAGGCAGGGATCTCCAACAAGAAATCCCCTTACCTCCCCTGCCAACTCTTCAATGAGGTCTGGTAAGCGGTGGATCCTGGCTCCACCCCTTCCAGTCACTCAGGTACATTGCATGCACCTGAGCTCCCCTGGGTTGGCCCTGCCTTCCCACCAGGTACTCAATCACTGGTTCAGGCCATGACTTGGCATGTTCACTACTGCTAGTCAGCTGAGACTCTCTAGACAATCTTTGTGTGTGTGCCTTTAGAAGGCAATTCAGCACATCCTTAGAGTCTTCTTACATGCATCAAGTGAATCACATTCTGGAGGTGTGTATTTTCCACCACTTATGAGACATCATGGAAATGCCTATAAGTAGGTGGAATGGATTCTCAGAGGTCAAACATTCAACAATGGTAAAAAATTGCATGTTTAAAATGCATTAGTCATTTTATTTTCACCTGTGCTGTGAACTCCTATAATGGGACAAAGGTCTGGATATGAAGCAATTCAGAACATTTATGTACATCAATGCTGGTAAAAAGATCTTGTTTTGGCATCAGAGAGTGGAGTCTGTTCTACGGTGTGGACTTCTTAATGTTCAGTATTGCTGGCAAGGAGACGAGACCCTACAGCAAATAATCACCTAGGATTTTGGTGGGTTTCTGGCACCTCTATAGCAACTTTGTCTACTCCAGACAGAATACCACAGGGAAGTCTGATGTTTGTAAATATAGACTGGTGGAGAAATCAGGGCTATGGAGAAAAACAAGGAGCAAAACAAACTAACAGTATACACACCTACTAGTTCAGTATTGCATTGCCAGACAGCAATGGGATGACAGACCTAAAGTCCCATCAGAGGTGAACCATCATATGTATTTTTATTTTTTTTTGCAGGAGGTGCACATGCCTTTTCTGGTCTGAGAATTCTACATAGAAGAGTGGAATTCTAGTGGTACATTTAATGTGTTTCCTGTTTCTGTTTTTAATTAGCAGGAAAACAGAGGTACAGAAGGTGCATGTTCTTTTCCACCTTTGCAGTTGATTTTCTGTTATCTCTTTGCTCCTGCTGTCCTTATTCCCTCATTATTTATTTTGTTAACAAACATCCTGCCTGCAACCACTTCTTTTAATTACCACTATGTCTGATTTTAATAGAAAAACCAAAGAAGAACAATCTGTATATAGTACACATCTCTTCAGCTCTGCAATATGTCATTTAATGCTTTCAGTAATCCTGCTTACAATCACTTATCTTTACATATCATAGACACTATAAAGAGAGTAGTAGTATTACTGTGCAATGGTTAGGAAGAAATGACATTTGCAGTGTGGATGGTCCTACTTCATTTGGGTCACCCAATGAAGTCCATCCATCTATTCTGCAATCCATCCTTCCAACCATCCATCCATCCATCTACTACTATACAGATACAGTAGTATATACAGTTTCAGTACTGCATTACATTTCTTTCTTTAAGACAATTAGTGCACCTTTTGATCAGAAATACCTGTAATTTCTCTTGAAACTAATTAACTGATGTTTGCACAATATCTAATCTGTTATAATTAAATGCTCTGTTACAGTGTGCAAAACTGGAATGTTAAGCTAGAGAAACATTCAACACCTTTACTGCCAGGAAGCAGAATATGGTATTTTAGCCTGCAGAGTAGAAAAAAGAGGAAGAAGAATTAGGAAAAGAAAAACGTGGTAGGAGGTTCACACTGATGAAAGACAATTTGATTTTAAATTAGACTTAAATTATATACAGTACAGCAGAGCATTGATTGGTGGATAGAGGATGGCTTCTTGTTTACTGAGTTAATTTTTTCTGCTCTATGTCAGTTCAAGAAGCCAATCTGGCTTTCATTCACACTGCAGATACATTGAATTCAGAGAAGGCAACTGTGGAGAACCACTGATAAACCTGCCCGTGGCAAATGCTACAGAATCTGTAAACCCAACTATAGGCCAGATATAGTTTTTGACACTTCAAATTATTGAGTACTATCAGGCACCTGGAGCTTAGAAGTGTCATGTATGTTAAAAATGGTGAACTATGATATGTTTCTGAAGAACATTACTTCACAGATCACATTTTATTGGGACACAGTGATGAGCTGACATCTAGGAAAGTTAAACTGATCAGAATAATTGCTCTTTGATCAGTATAAACATTCACCCAAATTTAGCACTGGAATCAACTGAGCTTATGATAAGCTAGCGATCAGTCACAATTCTAAATGTCCCTATTTTGGTAAACAAGCTGTCAAAGAAAGATTAAAAGCAGTAATTTCCAGCTTTTGTTGCCCTTCTTGGTGAACATGACCAAAGTTGATGAAATATCAAGCAAAGTGCTACCTGATAATGTGCAATCATTTTTGTTATAAGCCAAAATTATGGAGAAAATTCACATACAAAACATAAAGACATGCTAAGATAAACGTGTTAATGCTAAATCATCTATGTCAACATCCAAGCTGAACCTGAGCTGAGTTTTATGAAATCTACCAGTAAGTTATAAAATGTCTTGTAAAGATGTATGACTGCATCTATTGCTTCACTATTTTAGACTGTTATACTGAGAGAAATAAAAACCTCAGATGAAGTTTCCAACAAATAACTGTTAATCACAGCTCAAACTTTCCTCACAAAATTCATAAAAGACTTCTGATTTTTCTGCTTCTGCAGAATTTTTGGCTCAGTCCACCCAACAAACTTCCAGCAGTTGTCAGCTATTGTCTGCCATCTCTTGGCAACTGTTTCAGGTGACAAGCCATCTCCATTAATGACTTACATACTAGCTTAAAGTGTTCTTTAAGAACACTCAGATATTCATTGATATGTGCATGCTTGAAGGGAGAAGGGGAAGTCGTGGTGCAGAAATGTTGTCATGGCAGTGTTTTTCATAGCAGTCAGAAGGAAATCATGCTCTTTCAGCTGTGCTTTGAACAGGGAATATATGAATTGAAGGAAAGCTTGCTCTTTCACATGAACTGAGCTTCTTCAGTGAAAATGTGAGTTCAAAATGAAAATGGAAGCTTGAACAGCCACTCCAAAGACTGTGGAAGTTTGGATGTGGGTCATTACACTGATTTTAATGAGCAGTAATCTTCAAAGCATCCAGACTCATTATAAAACAATCTGCAGAGTCCTTTGCTCATAAAAGAACTTCATCTAAGCGTAAATCTGAGTCTCTACCTGCATGAAGTACGCGGTTACCTCTGACAGACAGCACTACCATATGTTAAAAAGGGAGCGAGTAGTACTTATCACTAGTTTCAGTGTCTGATGCTACTGTGTAAAAAGATCAGATGAGGAAAGCCTTGTATTGTTTTAACAGGTATGGTCCTCATGAGAATTCAAACTCATTTCCATTGGCTTTGCTGAAAAATAACTTTTTAATAATTCATGTTCTGTGTGAGCACAGAAAAGCTCACACGGAAAGGAAAGATAGAGCTGGATTTTCTACCGTGAGCAGCAGAATAATGTAGCAGTTTCCAGCTCCATTTCTCAATCATACTGAAAAACAGAATTTTTGGAGAAAGCATTTCTGGAGAGAATAAGAAAGGCAGGAAAGAAATATTTTGGCTCTGATGCCAAGATGAAATTGGAAGCTCTGAAAGAGAAAGAAAATATATCTTGATTTGAAAGTTGTGTGCTATTGCCATTATAGTGCACCTGACAACCTATTGTACTGTATTTACCTGGACATTTCTCAAGCCAAAATCCTGCTTTAAGTCCATTACATTACTGGTATGAAGAATCCAGTACATTGCCAAGCTAGCAAGCCTGTCAGAGATTGCTCAACAAACAGTTTCTGGGAATTCATACCTGTACAATTAATAACACTTTTAACATGAACTACAAACAAGACAGGTTTTTCTTTGAGTTTTCTACCTTTGAGGAGCTATACCATACTCCCAACATTTACTTGACAACACAAATGTCATTTTTACTATGGATTCCTGTGTTGCTTCACATAATTGAATGCTATAGTGAAGGCACAATGCTTGTGAAGAGACCTTATTTTCTCTTACACTTGTATTCAAAGTGGTTGCCAAGAAAAAAAGTAAAACTTCCTGAGATGGTAGGGCTTTATCTGGGCTGAAGTCATAGAGAAAATGAGTACGTATGTTACTTGCTTTTCATTTCTTGAGCTCTGCCTGCAACTACTTTTTTCTTTTGTCATATCATTATAGAATATTGAAAGCCAATACAAAAAAACCACCACCACCACCAAAAAAACACCGTACTAGTAAACTAACAAACACAAAACTTTTACAAAAAGGAGTACTGTATTTATGTTGAAAAATTTTCCATATTGTGGGTGGAATTCCTTACTTAGGGTATCCTGAGATTTTCCCTCAGCTCACATTAACTGCAGTGGGATGAGCGTTAAAGATTATTTCTTTTTTATTTAACTTCTTTAAATATTAATAGAGCAACCTGACCGCAGGCGATACAATGGTGAGAAGAAAGTGTGACTTCAAAGAAGTGATATTCATAGAAACATACAAAAAAATAATATTAGAAGGGACCTCTGGAAGTCTTTCAGTTCAAGCTCCTGTTCAAAGCTGGGACAACTTCAAAGCTAGATCAGGCTACGTCCAGCTGAGTTTTGAAAATCTCCAAGGATGGTGATTCCACATCCTCTCTGGGCACTTGTTCTTGAATTTAGCTATTCAGATGTGTTTTTTTTTAACTTATGCCTACTCAGGATTTCCTCTGCTGTAACCTATAACCATTGCTTTCTGTCCTTCTGCTGCATTCCCCCTTACCCTTCCCTTTTCCCCGGTGAATGAACACAGCTCCCTCAAACTCTCCCCAACCACTTGAATGGCCCTCAGCTGGACTCTTCCAGTTTGATAACATCTGCCTTATACTGAGGTGCTCAGAACTGGCCTCACCAGTAAGGAAGGTGAGGGAATAATGACTTTAAAAAAATCTGTTGGCTGTACTTTTCTTAATATAGACCGGTGTGAAGTTAACATAACAGTGCAATGAGAACTCGTTCAACTTGCTACCCACAGAGATACCCAGGCCCTTCTCTGCAGAGCTGCAACTTAATCAGTCTGTACCCAACCTACAGTTCTAATCCCGTAAGCATGCAACGTAGCATCAGATTCAGAATAAGTTTAAATAATGTGCTTCTTGCATTTGAAAGGGCTTCCCACATTCCCTTAGGCTATGGGGAAGACCAATGAAGTCTCTGTCAAGGGAAACTGCTGTCTGTGTCTACTAGTGCAAGGCACTGAACTGGAATTTAACTGCAAGCAAGTCCTGTGAGACATGCTGTTGGGCCTTGTCAAGGTTTAACTCAGAAGACAGCTCAGCACCACACAGCCATTCGCTCATTCTCTCACTGTGGGATAGGGGAGAAAACTGGAAAAATGGTAGGGTACATGGGCTGAGATAAAGACAGTATAATAGGAAAGAAAAGGAAGGGATAAATAATAATAGTTATTATTATAATAAAATAATAAGGAAAACAAATGATGCACAACACAATTGCTCACCACCTGCTGACCGATGCTCAGCCAATCCCCGAGGAGCAACTGCTCCCCTGGCAAACTCCCCCCAGTCTTATAGTTCTGCATGATGCTATATGCTGTGGAATATCCTATTGGGTCAGCTGTTTGTTTCTGTCCCCTCGCCGCTCCATGTTCCCCCAAAGCCTTCTTGCTGGCAGGGCAGCATATGAAACTGAGAAGTCCTTGACTCAGTGTATTACCAAAGTGATACTTCCCCTAATTCCAGCACATAGCACCATACCAGCCACTGTGAAGAAAATTAAATCTGTTCCAGCCAAAACGGGAACAGCCCTGAATCTCACAGAATCAGTGATAACCAAGACCACAGGAATGGGGACATAGGTTGAGTAACAACATTCTTCATGAAATCTCTTGAGGCTTCCTATCAGTGTGAAATTTCTTGTCAACTTGTAACTAACTCCAATCTTCAAAGATACTCAGAGATATCTAATGGAGAATCATACTGAGGAAGCTGAAGACATTTCTCCACACATATCACCTCTCTCCTGTATATTACCAGACCTGAAACAGGGAACTATAAGGAAGTTGGATTTATTAGCTTAAATATGCAGTGTATTCACTTAAACTGCAATTAGAGGGGCAGCCACTGAGATTAAAAAAATCTCAGCAATATTCACAAGAAGATATTTGTTTAAACCCCTGTATTACTGTATTGTCTGAATCCTGTTATCTTCAGCAGTTAACTGTCTGTGCTGCCTTAACTCTTTAACAGTCCTGTAACAGGAAGAACCTGGGCTGCATTGCTTTTGCATCATGACTCATTTTTCCCTAAGTGGTGGGTAAAGGCTCCTTTACTCACGTTGACAGAATCAAGATGCCCTTTTTCAACAGCATCTTCAAGCATTCAGTTATCAGTGAAACTCAGCAAGGTCTCAAAGTATTTTCTAAGAGGAGCTGGAGTGACTGCTGATTGTTTATCTGATTGCCATCCCACACATAGATCTTACATACATATATAAAGAGCTCTTAAATTGAACTAGTAATTGACAGTTCCAAAAAAAAAAAAAAAAAGCCAGAAGGTGGTATTTGTTCCACAAAA
The DNA here is from genome assembly GCF_002078875.1 of Numida meleagris. Taxonomy (NCBI): domain Eukaryota; kingdom Metazoa; phylum Chordata; class Aves; order Galliformes; family Numididae; genus Numida; species Numida meleagris. The sequence goes on from NC_034409.1 coordinate 128,862,215, forward strand.
CATGGTATAATAATGAAATCCATTGGCATGGGATGTTGTAGATGCTAAAAAGTTACATACAGTTTAAAAAGCAACAAGAAAAATTATGGAAGGAAAATACATTGAAGCTATTAAACACAAAGATATCATCTTTAGCTGAAGATGTCCTTGTGCAAAAGACAGAGGACAGGAGAATGCACAGAGGAGGAAATATAAAATTTCCATGCTTTGTACTCTTTTCTGAGCGTTTGCACTTGGCTACTGCTAGAAATGGGCTGCAGAGCTAGAACAGTAGACTGACTGTGTACATTCTTATGTTCATTCTCATATGAGTTGCTAAATATGGCACAGCACTGGAAACAGGGAAAATAAAGCTGTAAATCAAGAGCACAAAATATTCAGAAAGATAGTCCAAAGCCTTTGTACTTCATATTTTATGGCCAATCCTGTATATAATCTGTATATCATAAACAGTAAATCTGTGAGATTTAAGATTCTGCACAGAATATTCTGCTCTGAATCTTCTTCCACTTTTAGGGAGCCAATCACCTACTTCAGCAGCCATTCATCCTACTGGACAACACAGTTACCAAGAAGAGCCCTGTAGTAACTCTCCCTATTGAACAGGGAGCAATCAGCATTTGTTTATCTTAGTATATGCTTATTTCTGTCATGAATCTTATGAAGAAAAGATTCTTAAGGAATAATTCTGACAAAAACATAGTATCCACTACTACAGAGTCACAAAATAAATAAATACTCAGTATAGCAAAATGAATTGATTTCTTTGGTTATAGGGCGTGTGAGCTAGAAGTAGCAAAGATTTCCTGAAAAAAACTTGTTGATTTATGTTTACAAATGTTTAAAGGATTACATGGCAATCCTTCCTAGCATTATATGTGAACTAAGGAATCATAAATTCTTTGTCAATTTTACACTTAAAATTAGCCTTATTTTACAAGAATAACAGAACTTTTGTTCTGCTCCTGGGGATTATATCTTTGAAATCGTGTAACCTTTCTCAGGTCAGTTTTGTTATTTTAGCTGCTTCATTCAAAACTTTGCTTTTAAAAAGCCTCCTACTGACTTCAGAAATCTCTTCTTAATACATAACTGCTGAAAGACTACCCACTTATGTATTATTTATTATGTAAATCCTTATTACATACTAGCCTCGACATCCTATCTTTGTGGGCGTGTGTAGGTACTTCATAAAGCATTGGCATTTCCTCTGTATTTTTTTTATTTATGACAAATAAAAGTGCTTGCTAAAAAAAAAAATCTCATGGTTCAGTGATGTGAGTGCCCAAATTAGGCAGGATCAAGAATCTCAATCCAATGGATTCAACAGTAGCCTGCCAAAGCACTTCTGAGCTTTTCACTCACGCTGGGATTTAGCTGCTCTTTGCTTCCACTCTGTGAAAAGAGGATGACTTGGCTAAATGTAATGTAGGGACTTCTTGTATAAGCTGATCCTTCTTTTGTTAGGAAATTCAGAAAAAAATATATTTCATAACCTGCTAGAATGTCCTACTCTATTTTTTCTGCATCGGTCTGTTCTGACAATGCAGTTTGCCGCAGATAGATGTGAAACACATCAGGAGCTGACTGACTACAGACACAGGTCTAGGAGCTACTGCAGTGCTGAAGAAGATAGAAAATAGCTCTTGGTGAAGGCAACCTGTATGAAGGCCTGTCTTGAGAGTTAGGCCATGAATATTATCTGACATTGAATCACAGTCAATTTTGCTGCATACTAAAACGTCAGTCATTCAATTCCTTCCTTCTGATGAGATATTTCTACAAGTAAGATTGTTTGCAGTGGTTGAGGTTTAGTATTATATGCACTACATGCTGTCCAAGACAAAGGAGAAGAGAGAGTAAATTCTTGCCTTCCAGCTCCTCTCAACTCACTCTTCTATTTTTCCCTTGGACTCTGGATGTGAACAA